>NC_037670.1:112826620-112988414 GCF_003255815.1 Theropithecus gelada
GAAAGGAAAGGAGAGGAGAGGAGAGGAGAGGAGAGGAGAGGAGAGGAGAGGAGAGGAGAGGAGAGGAGAGGAGAGGAGAGGAGAGGAGAGGAGAGGAGAGGAGAGGAAAGGAAAGGAAAGGAAAGGAGAAGAAAGGAAAGGAAAAGTTCTGAATTGTTTCCTGATCTCTCCCTAGTAAAGAAAACCAAAATAATGTTTGCTCTGGTCCTGGAGGCTACTGTACTTAGCTCTAAAATTCCCAAGGAACATGGAAAATCATTCATTCAAACTTTTGGCCACTGCATCCTTTGTTGAAAAATATCTTAGGTGGAAACATAAAGTGTAAAACAGATTAAAGTAGAGCTACTTTGATGGGGAGAGTGATGGGGTTGAAGCCCTGCCCAGTGTTCTTCTCCCTTTCCACTGCCTCCCAAGAGATACCTTCAAGGGGATCTGAGGAGTAGTGACTGCTTTGAAATTTGTTTTGGCCACAACTCACTGGAAAAAAAGCATTTTATTAAGTGACTCAGTATAGACACAAATGCACATGCACACATACAACTGAAATAAAAATTTCATGAAATGATACTTATTATTTTTACTACATGTGATCATCTCATTTTCCTTTCCCATTTAGTCTATTCCACTTGAGAAGTACTTTTTCCAGTCTACTACATTGATATCACTATCCACTAAGGGAGTTAAAAAACACTGCATTCAGTAACTTAATCCTTAAAATAACTGTATAGATTAAGAAACACTTGCTCCTGTCTGCATTTCCTCCCTCTCGAAGGAACACTGATGAAGAAAACATGCAGTAAGAAGTGGTAAGTGGAGGCACTCGAATTTGAACATAGGGCTGATTCACTTGTCCAAGAAGGACAGATTCTCTTCGCAAGGAGTTGAGAACACTGACCTAGAGTAATGTCTGCTTGTTATTGCAAATCGTAAGGCAAGTCAACCTGGCTTCCATCACATGGACCAGAGAAGCAGGGAAAGCCGCAATCAAGGCAACAAAAAGATGGAAAATGAAAGAGATCTTATCTCTGCTGGAGTCCCTGTTTCCAATTTCTGCCCAAGGCCCAGTTTTATTTTTGTCCTTGGTTCTATAAAATATCCTGTATATCCATATAATCTCCCATTTTATAAAAATGAAGAAAAAAAGAAGGAAAGAAAGAAATAGAAATCACAGGATAGTCATGACAATACATTTAACAATCAGCTGTCATTAGTATATATAAAATCTATTCATGCTACAAAATTATCACCAACATAAAAAATTCCACCCTACTTAAAAGAACAATGAGGAAAATATTTCTGGTAGATTTAAAGAAAGTGAAAGAGAATGCAAATATATATTTGCAGAAAGAATTCTCAAGGTCTATTGCTTTTTTACCCTTAAGATTGTCAATGCACTATGTCAATACAGTGGCAACCACAGGATTTAAAGGTTTTATTAAACTTTCTTCACTAACTTAAAAAATCCATCTCAAATGCCATCTATTTAAGTGTGTGTCCCTTTTCACCTTTTTATTTTAGCAAGAGGCTCTAAGAAATACACCTTTTAAAAAATCTAGCCACAGCAAGCCTATAACAAGGCTTCAAACATATGCACTTCCACACGAAATCACAAAATGGGCTTTTATAAATTTCTTTCTACAAAAATAAATAAGAGAAAGTAATAAAAAAGATAAAGCCTTCATACAGAATTGCAGCAATTATATCCCCACAGCTACACTATAACCCAAAACTTTGCAAAGGCTTTGATTATTGAACCATGGCTGAAGTGAATAATTTGCTTTTCACTAAGAAAACAAGCACATTCATTCTCACCACAATGGAAAGAGGCAGTTTTAATTAAACCTTATCAAAAGATGAATAAAGAATAAACTCAATACCCATTCCACAGAACTCTATTTTCATCTGTTTAGTTTAAGCTTGCCATGTTCATGCAGTAATTATCCACTGTCCAAGGAATGCCAGAGTTGTGTTAATGTTGGTAAAGATTTAATTAGCTCAATTATCTGGAGAGTATTGAAGTGAGGCTCAGCACAGTACAAATTTCTTCAGGCTTTATACATACCTCTCATCAAAATACATGAAACTGAAATCTAAGTGAACAAAAGCTTCTTACTCTAAAACTCCACAACTGAAACAGTTCCATACTTCATAATTTTATTACTCTAATTAACCCCCCTCCCCACCAAGTCTTTAGGAGTAGAGCTCATAAGTGAGGGCTTATCTTGGTGTGAGGGTGTGTGTGTGTGCACAGTGCATGTAGTTAACTTTCTGAATCTGTAAATATGTTCTTACAAAGTTAATTAAATCTGCCTTTTAGATAAATATTAAATTCCAAAGTACAGTCCTTTAAAAATTTTTTTATTTTTTCAATGTAGCCTACATATTACTTTTTTCCCCCAGGAAGCAAGGCATTTAAATAGCATTGAAAGCACAGTAACTCAGATAACTGTTGCAATCTGTCAGACACCAGGGACAGACAGTAGGGTTCATTTCAGAAAACAGATTGGCCCCCAGCGGCCTGACCTTCCTGGTGGGAAAGAGAACGCAGCACTGTGCTTGACAAGCTCAGCAACAAAGAGGTATATTCAGGTCCCCCCAATTCA
This sequence comes from Theropithecus gelada, assembly GCF_003255815.1. Taxonomy (NCBI): domain Eukaryota; kingdom Metazoa; phylum Chordata; class Mammalia; order Primates; family Cercopithecidae; genus Theropithecus; species Theropithecus gelada. Next base: position 112,829,224 of record NC_037670.1, read on the forward strand.
GACACGCTTCTCACAGGGAAAAATGCAAAACTGGAGAAAGAAATGCACCACTTCCAGCAAAGCAGAGTTTACTTAGATCAGAGACAAGCATTTCAACCATAACAAAAAATAACATATTTAGGAAAGCAGCAAGCACAGTTTTATCCACAGTTATAACTTTAGAAAGCTCTACTTTGGGCATTGTCAACGTCTTAGCTTCCAACCTCACCTGTGATCCACACCCACTAGCATTATAATATCAGTGGAAATCCCAAAATATTATTATCCTGATAAAAGATTTCCTAATTATCAATGAAGAGGGCATAACTTTTCTCTTAGAAGATGGCTCATGCAAATTTCAAAGTATGCTTTATCTTTCTCTTTATAGGCTGCAAGTTGTGCCTTTATTTTGAAACCCAGATAGGCATTTCCTTGTCTTTTAGACTCTCAAACAAATTTTTCATTACCTCTATTTTTATTTTGCATTTGTATAGCATCTTTTAAGAAAGTTTCAAAAATCCAGCAAAAGAATAAAAAACAATTAAAACAGTGATAAAGGAATATCTTCAATTTAGAAAACTTCAAGCTGAATTAGTTGCTCTATGTAAAAACGTACATATTTTTCAAAACTCCAATGTCAAGTTTAATTGTATATCCTACTTGATCCATTACAAGGAATGTTTAGTCTGTATGTTTATAATTATATATGTAATGTGTTAAGATATCACATTTTTAAAGCATTAAGCTTCATGTGGAAGATTATAAATTTAAAAGGCACTCACAGATACCCATATTATCCTTATAAACAAGTACATTGCTGTTTCTTAAATTCAGAGTCTATGTTTTTACAGTACATACTTTCTTGAACTGTAGAGATTATAGGCAGTAACGCTCAAATCAACTAGTGAAGTTGAAACAAGCCCTGGCTTCTGACCCATAAATATCTGGATGATTAAACACTCCTCTTTGGAAATGTGTAGATTATTAGAATAACTTACAGTGAAGAGTAGACCATCGTATACTACATAGAACATCATATTTTAGAAAAGAAGGCATGGTTTTGAAAACTGGACACAGATCGAAGTCAGAAACTCACGTTGCCAGATAAAAGATAAGGCTGGTCGGGTGCTAAGACAACTTGAACTGTCAAAATAATTTGCCTCCATTTTAAACATAAACACTTATGTATCAGAAAATGCTATAAGGAAATGGGGCAAAAATGGCCCAGGCCAGAAAAAATTATTTTTTATCTGCCTCATTTTTTGAGCCATCTTCTTTAGGAAGTACACAAAGTCTCTTTTGAGCTGGCAAAGAAAGACACAAGTGTAGGTTGGTTTTACCTGGTTTTCTAGCCTGCAAGCACTTTGATGGTATGACTCACTGAGTCCAGCTCTAAAAGACATCCTTGGAACATCAGAGTATTTTGTGTAAGAACAAAGGGTGCTTGGGTTCAGTTTGCAACACAAGTCATTTTTACCACACAAATTCCCTTCTTTTGTGCTGGCAAAGGGGGATGCTTTGAGCCCTTTGGGTTTAGAAGATCTTCAAACAGACAATAGTGTGCAAACAACCCTCAAGAATGTAACTTAGCTAGGACAAGCTCAAGGCTGAGACCAAGGCTTTGAGAAAGGCCCCTTCAGCTGATTTCCTTCTGCTCTTCACCCCGAACAAAGCCTGACTGACAATACTGAAATCTCCCTCTTTGGATTAAACCCTCTTTGCAGGAAAAGTATGCAAATGCTATACATGGCTCCCTTGTCTGAGGCCACTCTTAGCCGGCTATCTTTTCTCTGTCTGGCTCACCCCTGCAGACCATCTATTCCTGACACTGAGACCAGCCTTCCAATTCAATATCTTTCACAGCTCTGACAGTCAGATCCCTGGGCCTGTCACTGCCTCTAAAAGGGGCTCATTTAGTTGTAATTAACTATTCCCTGCATATTTCCTAAGGTATGGTAATTGTGCTAAAAGCCAACAAGTGAGGCATTCATTCTAGTTCTCATTTAAATCTTTTTTTTTCCCTCAGCAGTCTTCCTCCCTCCGCCTCCTTTTCACTCCCAATCCTCTGTCCCCCAATTTTCTCTTTTTGTTCCTCCCTGGTAACATATCAAGTAAAGAGATGAAATGAAGGTGGAAATTGGAAAGTACAGGAAAATAAACAATTCAAAAGGCAGAGCTTACTGAATGATGAAGCACTGCATGGAAAGTTACAAGAAAGTGAAAGAAAATTTAAAATGAAACATTACTTTTGTTGACAGAAATATACATGTATACAAATATGTAAATACATACATATTTGAATATTACATAAAATGGCCAATTTAATAAGCTGGTTTAGGGTCTCAAGATATGTTTGTATATATGCATAATAAAAAATTCTATAAATTATTATTATTATTTTTTTGAGACAGGGTCTCACTCTGTTGCCCAGACTATAGTGCAGTGGCACGATCTCGGCTCACTGTAACCTCTTCCTTCTCAGGCTCAAGTGATTCTCCTGCCTCAGCCTCCCAAGTCGCTGGGATTATAGGCACGTGCCATTACTGCCCAGCTAATTTTTGTATGTTTAGTAAAGACAGGGTTTCACCATGTTGGTTACGCTGGTCTCAAACTCCTGATCTCAAATGATCCACCTGTCTCGGCCTCCCAAATTGCTGGGATTACAGGTATGAACCACAGTGCCTGGCTTAAATTAATTTTCTTAATAGAAATTTTCTCCTCAAAATTTATTTGCTCTCTGCACTACAAAGAGTACAAACAAAAGATAATGATTTTGCCTTCCCAGTCTCTCTACCCCTAAGCTACAGATAAGAAATAAATAAGGATCTTAATTTCTGACCTTTTGCAAATAGTTCAGGTCTGGGCAAGTGGGCAGTGGACCTCTGAGGACTGTAGTATGTTCTTGCAGGTAGATCAACAATGCCATGATCAGGAGATATTTAGGGGATGAGGTGAAGTGATAAAAAAATTATTTACCTCAAAGACTTTCCATTAGCTACAAGCTGTTGAGCTATAGTCAAGTGGATCAAACTGGAAAATAGTCATGGCTGTTTGCAACATCTCATCATCTCAACTCACAAAGCAATGTTGTAGAATTAGTCTTGGCATAGGAAAGTACATATTGTTTCATTAAAAAGACTCAAAGCCCTCCCCCCACAAAAAACCCTCGCCTCTTGTAAAGCCCATTGAGATTAGCAGCAGGTGGAGAAGCTGGAGTCCCAAATTCTTATGCCAATAGGACTCCTTTAGCTACTCTTTTTGCTTTTGGCTAAATTATATTTCCATCCTATCTCTTAATCATCTGGATACTGCTATTTCTAGTATTAATTTATCAGCATTTCTTAAGGGTAATAGAAGGTACTTTAAATGTTAACTCATGGAATGCCCTGTGGTTGTAAAATGAGCTTAGCTTGCGTAGTATCTGACTCTTCATCATAGATCTACAGAGGAAAATCTGGTAATGAGATAGCATCAAAGAACTTGGAGCCATCCAAGGGGACTCTGAGGTTGGAATATAGCGAGAGCCTACTATGGCTATAAAAATATAAATTAACTAACTTTCTTAATTATATAATAAAATCGGTAAAACCATTTTCTCTGTTAAAGTAAGGACACAGCAGGTCAATGTACTTACTTCCTTTCACTCATATTTCTTATGTATAAATTTTATATGTACAAGCAAAATATTCTACTTTGATTTTATCCCATGTATTTCTCCATGTTACTTGGCTTAATAACTAATTTTCAAGACTGTATCATATTTCATCTGCTTTGGTAAACTTTAATTTACTTATTTATTTTTAAAATATTTAAATGGTCTACTCTGTTCTTAATAATTTGTTTAACCTGTTTTACATTAGTTGTTTCAACATTTTTTCCATTGTTATCATAATTATCACTGAAAATTTTAGTTACTAACCATTAAGGTGGTTTAAGGAATTTGGTTAGACAGACTTTAATACTGTCAAATACTTCACAGTGTATTTGAGTTTAGGTAAAACTGGGCCTGAAACTATAGTTAACCCCCTTACAGGGACTTAAAAGTACATAGACGGGAGTATGAATTTATTCAAAAAAACACTTTTGCGCACCAATTGACTGCTGAGTATACAAGACCATGAAGATACTGAATTCTTAAACATTTCTTTTAACTTTGAAAATGGTCTTAAATTTTTGTCCCTAGAAACTCACTTTTCCATTTTTTGCATTTCCCCCAAATGATGCCAATGTATCTTAATATATGAAATTTTATATATTCACAAAATTTAAATTAAGGGGATTGTTATTCATTTTACAAAAGATATGTGAATAGAAAAGGCATATTCTTTAACCTAAAATAATTTACATATTACTTTTAAGAAACATGTCGTAACATGCTGATAAATGTATAATCAAGAAATTATGTCTATAACAGAGTCACAACAGAGTTGCAGTCACTTTTGCAACCTACTCCAGCAAAATTAATTTTTCCCTCATTTGCTCTCCCATATAGCTTCATGCAAAGTTCTGCTGTACCCTTTATCATCCTGAAATTGAAAATGTCATGACTGGAGGATGAACAGAAGGAGAAGAGCAAGTGTTGCTAAAACTGCTAACATCAAATTAGGCGTAAATGTGGATGGAATCTTGTTTATTTTCTTTACTTAATTTAAAGACATGATCTAACATAGTAAGTTTAAAGAGGAAAAAAATACATCTTCCTTTAGCATTGTTAAATGATTTCTAAAGGATCTCCTTGCTTAAAGATGTTTTGGTTCTTCTATCTCTGACCAGGAAGTCATACATATTTTCCATGGGCAACAACATGAAAATCCAAACTCTTTAGCATGTCATTCAAGACCCTCAGAATCGGGCTTCAAATGACTTTCGCTGTCCATGTCTTCTCACTCTGTATTGCCCTGCCCCTTAGCTCTATCAGATCAGTCTCTAAAGATGCTGCACTTTGTGACACAGCTTTGCTCTTGGTGTTTGTTTCCTCTTTTTGAAAACATCCCTCTCCTCCTGTATGCCCATGCAAAATCCGACACCTTCTTTTGTTCAAAATCTCTTCCTTTGGAAAAACTTCTGCTACCTCCTCGAGCAAAATGAATGTTTCCCGTATTTGCCCTCCCACACAGCTTCATGCAAAGTTCTGCTGTACCCTTCATCATTTTGAAATTTAAAAGACTGCATTTGTGTCCCTAAATTGTGAGTGTCTTGAAGCTGGAACTGTCTTCTTACTATTGTCTAGTAGAGCACCAATACAGTGGTTGCTTAAAAAAAAAAAAAAAAGAAAAAAAAAATTTCCTGAAAGAACAGGAGGTTGGTATATGGTGAGTTGGTTGGATATTCACTAAGTCAATCAATATTTTAAAAATATTTAATGGGCATAAATTACGTGTCATGCGAGGAGATGGGAAATATAATGGTGAAATGAGGATAAAACAGTAAATGAGTTCCCGTATTCTGATATTTAGATTCCAGTGGGGAAGAATGACAAATGAACAGGTGACTTCAATACTGAAGAGCTAACACTTGCTGTGTTCCCAACATCTGTAAAGTAGCCACATTTTATTCATGTTTACAAAATATATTCCACACTCTGTCAGATGCCCTGCTAAATTCTACCACCGATCTTGAGTCAAAGGTTGGAACAGCTCAGGGTCCTTAACTCAGACATTCCCCTCTTTGTTGGTGACTCTTTCTCCATTTCCACCCATTTTCATTTAGACAGTTGGAGCCTTCAGAGTAATTTCTCTCTCTTCAGATTCTGACATTAGGCAGCCTTGTTGTCAGTTCAGTAACCATTTAGAGTTCCTTCCATTTGATTGAAAACCTGTCCCGGACCTCCAGCTTCTCTGACTTTGCATCCTGGATATCACATAGGCTTTAAAACCTCATCTGTGTTCATGTAGTGATCAAGGTCAACATCTCCAGTGATAAGTGGGTATCATGTACTTCTTGACATGAAGTGGTGAAAGGGCATCTCATCTTAGTGGTATTCTTCTCCAAAACCCATAACCCCCATCTAATCATGAGAAAGCATCATGAGGGACATTCTGCAAAATACCTGAACAGTACTCTTCAAAAGCATCCAGGTCATAAAAAAATAAAATTAGTATTAGGAGAAGTTGGGTTAAGGACATAACCCTCTGTACTGGTTTTACAACTCTCCTAAAAAATCTAAAAGTACTTCAAAATAGAGTTCAAAAAACAAAAATGAAAAAACAAAAAACAAAAACACAGCCCTAATCTGACTGACTGCTACTCAGGTTGAGTGGATATTTTGGATTCTGAAACCCCAAATGCACCCAGATTTCCATGAGTTACTTCATGAGAGCTGGGTAGGAAAAGACCCAACTCCCGTTTTCTGACATAAAGTTGAATTTATGCTGTGTCTAATAGGAGCTATCCGAAAGCCTTTCTGAGTCTGATGATTTAGTATCATATGGCCAGAGGCTCTCCATGCAAGGTCAAACTTGATGCATATAAAAAAGGAAAGTCACAGCCCCTAGGATTAATATACAGTAAAAGTCTTTCAAGATTTGGTCTACTAGTCATCAAGAGGATAGTAAATGATGCTGTATTGTAATTTTCAGATGATACCTGTGTGAACACAAGAATGGGGATTTTTATCTATTGTACACTAGAAAAATTGAGATATTAAATTGAGAGATCCGGAATCACTTCATACAGCAAAAAAAAAGTTTGTGCTGAATAGTAATTTCTTCAAGAAGGAAAATGTTACCAACATAACTTGTATGTTAGAGTTAATGCATGACACTTGTGAAATAGAGCAGTGTTTCTCATATTTTTTAACTTAGGACCCCTTAATACTCTTAAAAGTTATAAGGAACCCCCCTAAGAACTTTTGCTTCTATGGATTGTAGCTGCTGATATTTACCATATTCAAAATTAAAACTGTTAATTAAAAATATTTATGTAAGAACTCATTACATTTTAACATGAAAACATAATTTAAATAAAAATAACTATTTTTCAAAGAGAATTAGTGAGAGGAGTGGCAGTGCTCTACAGTTGTGCAAATCTTTTAAATAAGTGGCTGAATAGAAGAGAGCTGGGTTCACAAATATGTTTCTACATTCAATCTATTATGATACATTGTTTTGGTTGAAGCAAATGACAAAAATATGGAACTACAACAGATAAGTAGTTGGAAAAGAAAGAAGTATTTTAATAGCCCTTTCAGATATATTCTTCTTTTACAGTACAACAAACATCAACAGGTAGTAGTTTCTTAAGGGTTAATTGTACCAGGGAATCTGAAACTATATCAATGAACTCTTCGTATTCTATTACCTTAATATTTATTGGTTTATTTTAAAATTTCAGTGAATATTTTATCCATGCATTATTTTGCTAACATGCATTGATCATTTGGAAAACATTTAGTGAGTTACGCAGATATTTCAAATGTTGACACATTTCATTATACAATATCAAAAAAATCACATTTGTTTATATTACCACCAATCTCATTATCACTATCCAGTTCACAGTGGCAAATAAAAGCTATCCATAGTGTTCTCACATTCAAATTTTCTATTGAAAGCTCTAATTTTATCAACAAATTACTATTGCTTGTTTTGCTTTGGTGACGAACTCACTTTTGGTTCCTTTTTTGAGAAAATGTCTGCCAAATACCCAACTTTGAATAACTATAGTTTCTCCTGTCAGTCATTCTTTCAAGTAAAAACCATGTGCCTGGAAAAAAGCAGTTAGTTCAGCTTGCAACTCAAACAACTGTACAGGAGCTTTTCCTTGAGACAACCATGGTAACTAGGTATCCAGTGGAAATGACTTATGCAAACTTCCCATTTAGTCACATAGTATATTAATAAGACATTTACCTAAAAGTCGAGGTTTAATAAAATCAATACTTTTAACCTCTTCATCAAGAATATTATTAAGTGAAGCTTTTTTCCCCCCAAAAATTGAATTATGCGGTTGTGAAGATACAGTGCCCAGGAACACAGTTTTGATTAATGCTAAGGAGCCAGCAGTTTTACCCTCCCTTGCTTTTGCACCACTAGTGCAAATGTCAACAAAGTGAAAATGGCAAAGAACATCTTAGTGTTATTATGAAAACAGTTTTGACTCCATGAAGACCCTGGGGATCCACAGAGTATATGGACCACACTTTGAGAATCTGCTGACATAAAGGATGATGATAAAACTACCATTTCTTTTCTTTAGTACCCAGGGACCTTTTCTTATGAGAACCCACAAAACTGAGAGTGAGACTTTTAACACATGGTTACTCAATCCACAGAGCTGTGGAAAGGTTCACCAAAGAGTATGATAAATATATGAATGTCAATATGTACCAGCAAGTAGTTAATGGAGAGGAGATGGATGGAGAAAAGTGCAAAACAGTGGAGATTCTAAGAAGTCAGGGAGTGCAGAGCTGACTTTGGAACGTGGAATTGAGAGGAGGGGCTGGAGAAAAGGGTAGGCAATGAGACCAGGCATGCACAAACACCACCAATTCACCCCTGCAGTCTGTGGGGCCAGGCACCTTCAGCTTGACTGTCTTGAGTGGTAAGGGCTTCTTACTTAAAGGTACAGACTGGGAAACCTACTTATAGACAACTATACCGAATTATTGTATTATAACATTTTTTGACAATGTTTTCCCTCAAAGTGACTTGTGTATTTATTAATCTAATAAATCTGTCAGTTATTAACAAATCGAGTTTCTGTGAAAGAAAAAAAAATCTTAACGTTAGGTGAACCATTTCAAATAGTATTCTATAAAAATTTTGTTTTCAAGGCCAGCTTCTGGACAATTCCCAAATGAGGGGATGAGTGGATTCACACTGATGTTTAAATTTTTATATTTGACAGAACTAATGCAGTATATCTTGACAGCTATATACAGTAGCTTAATGCTAAGCTTTTTATGCTGAATATAGAATGGAATGAATTTTGCACCAGTGTTTTGGACTAGGAGGTTTTAAGATTCCTATTCACATTACACAGCAGTCTGAGGCTGCTTGATAAAACAAGCCTTGGCTTATTAACAACTGCCTCATAAAATATCTCAATATTTAAGAGAAACCCAAGGCAAAGACATTTTGAAAATATACATTTTAACCAGAATCTGGATGCTAAGTAAACATCCTTTAGTGTTCAGCCAGAAAGATTTGCAGCTGTGGCATTTGTGACTTAACAAGATGAAGATCTATCTCCATGCCAAAAGATAAATGATGCCATAAAAGTTTCTTATCAAAAGAAAATATGTTTTCAGATGGAATTGATGTTTTAAAAAAGGCTTTACACAAATTTGATACATTGTAAAAACACTGGAAGCTTTTAATTTGGAGTTTAGTATGAATACATGTGAGGCAATACTATTTTCTGTTTTGCCACTATGTTCTCTTTTTATAAACTGCAGATCAATTTCCTCTATAACAGCACCTTTTTAGTTTAGTTTTGTTTGTAAATAAGGTTACTGTAAATTGTTAACTTTATAGTAGAATATTACATTCTAGATGAATTGACATCTAGGAAGCAATGAAATTGGAGAACTTCTCCTTTAAAAAAAAAAGAAATTAAAATTTTAACATTGTACCAAAATATGATACAGTCACATTCTAAAATGTACATATATTTTTTTCACATGGATTAGATTCAGATCTCCCAAAGGGCATGTGGTCTCTATCAATGAGACTGCACGTGAATCCAGAACCCTGGTTTGATTTGTGCAACCCAGCTAACCACTGAGTATAAACACCAACCCTGTTATAATTCAGTATGCAACTGAGCTAGTCTTCCACACTAGGAGAGGGGGGGAAAATCCCTCTTATTTTCTAAAGTTGCCCATCTCTATCCGTTTCTGTCGAATTGCCACAATTGCCCAGATAAAACATTTGAGAGTATGTCAGCTTTAATTAATGTAACATGACCTGATCATTTCCACAGTTAAGAATAAAGAAGTTTGCTTTCTTTAAATCCAAAGCTCAACCTGGAGATTATGCTAAGTTGCTTCATTCATAGTCCATACTCCTCTGCTCATGTCAGAAGGACAGCATTTGTCCCTTCTAGTGATAAACAAATTATACATGAAATCAATTCCACTTCACAATCATTTTCCCTATTGGGTATTATCTTTCCTTCCCTGCTCCCTCCAGTTAAGCCCGCATCCTGTAACTTGCTAATGAGCTGAGAGCTTTCTGTTCCAGGTGGCACCCCCTGCCTCGAAGTCATGACATTTCCCATTTCGAATGCTGCTGGCATTTTTCGACAGCTCCTGCTAACTAGCCTTTTTGACCTGCACTAAGAGGAACTCATCTGATCGAATCCTCTAACCTGCCAATCATTCCAGCAAATGATCTTCACAGTCACTCCCAAGGCAGGAATGGAAGGAAAAAAAAAAAAAAAAAAAAAGGAAAAGCGAGTGAGAGAATGAGGGAGTAGGCAAGCGGCTGCCTCTGCAGCTACCTAATGAGAATACTTTAAGTCTCTGAGGCAGCTGAAACACTGAAAAACTGGTGGGAAAATTAGGACACAACTGAATGCCTGGCTCTGTAATTACTGATTTCTTTCCATCCTGAGATCATTTTGAGAGCAACACCTCTGAGATGTGCCAGTTTCTAAAGAACACAAGAATATCCTACCTTACGTAGAGAAAATAGATTTATTTCTCCTGCCACTATCAATATGCAATTCTCATAATCCCACTCTGTCAAACAGCATCCTTTGCAGAATTAATCATGTGCTATAAGCTCGTTAAGTGTGCATTTGTAAACTAGGGATGATTATAATATTTGCCACAGTGAAGAAAGAACCTCTTTTTTCTCAGGCATATTTTAAATGTTACCACCATTTAGGGGTGTTAATTTTTACATATTCACATAAAAACAAACAGGTATGGTGGAGGTTGGTATGGAGCCAGGGAGGATTAAAGTCTTGACACCGACAAAAAGAGGATAATCTGGGCATTCTTAACTAATACAGGTAAAATAATTTTTTTCCTTTCAGATTTTTCCTGCCTGTGCAGAATCAGTTTATTTAATTATATTTAAACTTAGTGGTGCCTTGGCCCACAGAATAAACCTATTACTTTAGGAAGAATGATCTGGGAGATGGTTAATTTGGCGATGGATCACAACTCTACGTATCTTAATATGGAGGAGATTTGTTGACCAAGGAAAGATACAATATAATTATGTGTTATCAGTATACCATTGTATGTGATAATGTAAAATAAATACTGTACATGATTTAATTGCACATTATAATCACACATCTTTCCCCATTTATAGTAATTAGGCCAATAGCCCCATTTACAGTAATTATTATATGTAATTGAGGGCATTTTACTAATTGCATTGAAAATGATAAACCAGAGCAATTAAAAATCCAAGGGCACTATACGCAATGCAAACTACATTAAGAGAATGGTGATAATTTAAAGGGAAAAAATTCATCCAAATATTGAAGTTAACAGTTCAGTATTTGATTCCACGCTTGGCATACAGGGTTTTTAAAAATTTTTTTTTGGGGGGGGTTATTTTTATAATGAGATAAATTTCCACCAAGGACTCTAACTTTTGTATTGTTTTTGTTCTAGATTGTGTACATTATTTCCCTATATGGAAAAGTAACTTTTGATGTTATCTTCACAACTCAAGGACTGATGCAAAATTATTCTTTTTGGCTGTATGAAGGGTGTGTGTTTGTGTGTGTGTGCATGCGTAGGTTAGTAGAGAAAGCAGCTATCCTAAATTCCAAAAGATGCTCAGTAAAGCATTCATTTGCACAACCAATTTGATACTCTTAAAAGCTTTATTAATGGAAGCAATTCAGAGTATTGCAAACTGTTCATAAATTATACTTGTAATACTTTAGCTAAAGTGTTTAACTTTGTCTATCAAAACACATTCGGGTTGAATTTTCATTACATTTCCTATCTGTCTAGAATTTTAATGTGTCTAAGGACATGAAACCCTGGCTCTTGTCCCCAGGCCCCAGTGTCTAGCCCTCCCTGATCCCAGTCCCCATTTCTACCCAGACAAAGCTCCCATGTGAAGAATATCGCAGGAGCAGTGACGAGCATCCGTGGGACAGCGGGAATAGTTTCCAGCTTCCTTTTGCCTTCCCTTCTCGACATTGTCATTTAGACATTGTCCTCTGTGCATTCAAATGTCATCCCAGACCATCAGTCCACTTCAACTCAAACAGCCTCCTTTTATGCTTAGACACTTCTTAGAGTATCAGCAGACCACAAAGAACGTCTAGTGGGACTCAGCTGCTATACTGGTATTAATAATACAATACAGTACACTTAGGGCATAGACAATTCCTTCTGTATCCCAAATTCATAAGAATCAACATTAAATGAAAAGGAAAAATAGAGCACCTGAACTGTTTCTATTTTCTATATGTGACTGCTAACTTCCTTGTAATAAATATTGTGGTTACTAGTCACATCACAGCTTGGGCCCGCTATTTATAAGAAAGCTTCACTCATATTTTGCTGCTGGCTAAATAGTCCCTAAGAAATTAATTTGGGTTTTAAGAAGTCAGAAGATGCAAGAGCTATTCCCCCCGCCCCTCACCATTTTGAAAGTTCATTTGACCTGGAAATGCTGAATCACAAAAATATAGTCAATTTTTAAGGATCCATGGGTTGATGAACCAATTTGTGAAGCATCAACCAGTTTCCTCTCTTTTAGCCACTTTGCTTTCTAAAACCTTCAATCAGAGAAAAAAAAAAAAAAAAAAGGAAAAAAAGGGCAAAAAATTAGTATTTTTAGTTAAAAAAAATCACTCTAAATTCTTTGTTTTTAAGAAAAACAGTTAAATATTTAAAGATAATGGAGCTTCATTTGGGTAACATACATGGTTTAGTGAAACAATGTATGTGTGCACAAATTTGTGTGTGATGGCGGAGAGAATTAATATGATAAAGCAAATGTAGCTAATGTAGTAAAATGTTAACGCTTTGGGGAGAGTGGGTGAAGGGTATCAGGAATCCTTGTGCTATTCTTGCAACTTTTCTGTAGACATGAAATCATGTCAATATAAAAAAAAAACTAAATGCTTGAAGGCTGGGCATAGTTGCTCATGCCTGTAATCCCAACACTTTGTGAGGCCAAAGCAGGATGATCGCTTAAGGACAGGAGTTTGAGACCAGCCTAGACAACATGGTGAGACTCTATCTTTACAAAAAAATTAAAAAATGATCCAGGTGTGGTGGTGCACACCTGTAGTCCTAGCTACTCAGGAAGCTGAGGTGGGAGGATCATTTGAACACAGGAAGTTCAGCCTGAGCAACACAGCGAGACCCTGTCTCTTAAAAAAAAAACAAGTAACAAAATAAAACAAAACAAAAATGCATTCTGAAGGAAGCATGATACAACTTTATTTTCATTCTGCTTTGTGACAATCCCAGTAGGTGGTGAGAGCCTACGAGTCCTCTGCCTACCCTTGCATGGGGTTAGGGTGGTAGTGCTGGAGAGTACAGATCAGAGTTGACCCAAAGAAAAGAAGGGATGGAGAGGCAGGGAAGGGACGAGGAGGAGGAGAGAAGAAACAAACTTGCATTAGCGTTTAAAGGACAGAACAGACTCCCCAGGGTAGAGAGGGAGCTAAGGTAAGGTGGGGTGGAGGTAAGGTGAGGTGGGGGAACTAATAGCATTCCAGCCTCTTCTCATATGGGTATTCATAATATGCATCATGCATTTGAGGTTCAAAGTGCTGTCAATTTCCCAAGTAAGATGTATTTTTTAATTGGCAGTCATGTGGGGGTAATGGTAACAACTAGGGAATCTTTCAGATGAAACCTGCGAAGAACACTAAGTAAGGTTTGTTTCCCCTCCGAGCATCATTTCAACAATTGTTGTCAATTATATGAAGTAACAGAAATAATAAAACTGTAGCCATTTAATAGGAAAAAAAAATTGTAGGATCATGCAGAAAATGGCAGTTTTTGCAGGAAAAACCCCAGAAATCTTTCTGGTACTGAAAGAAACCTAGATCTAACACTTGTGTTTCTTATATATTGAAAAGTGCTGATGGATATTATCTCCTTTTGTGTCTATAGTTGAGAAAATGCAACATACCTTAAAAGGACCTTTTGTCAATAGCCAAAAGTATCACACAATGAAGATATCATACCATCAGAACTGGAGTTTCTCTCTGTACTTGCCTGATTTTTCACTCAGTAGTATACAGGCCAGGCAAGGCACTTTCCAGCTATACTGCTTGCTTTCCAAAAGCTTCTCCAAGTTTCTGAATGGCTAAGCCCAGCAGTCTCTTCCAAACACTTCCTTAAAAACAGGTTGGCCACCCAGTTCTGGGCCCAGCTGACTGGATCAGGGCTCAGAGCCTGACCTCAAGGCAGCCTACAGTCAGCCAGCAGTTTCTACGGGGGTGACTGACACAACAGCTTCACTCTATACTTCATGATGATGGCTACATCAATCAGAGCCACTCTCTGAGAGGGTTTGAATCTGAGGCAAAAAGAGGTCAGCAATAGACTGCCCCAGAAGTAGAGGGACAAAGAGAAATGATAATAAGCGGGATCCATGAATAAGCAGAAACAAGTCAGCAGAAGCCCTGAAGTGAAGGGAACATGAAAGCTGTGTTAGTTGATGCAGAGACAGAAAAAGTGAGCCGCCATAATGTCACAGCATGGAGGAGAGCAATAGGTGGCTGTTCTTTAGGAGCAGTTTCCAGAGTTGAGATGGCGGTTGAGATGGCAGACAGCTCTAGGTGGCCTACCGAGTAAGAAACACCGTTCTACTAACGTTCAGACAGCGCTGCCACAGTCTTAAGCACCAGTGCATTGTGTTCTGTCTAAAATCAGGTTTCTAAAAAAAATCTTCATCTCATTTAATTAAATTTCCTTGAGCATTCTACTCTGTTTACCTAACAGCCTACTTACAGGAGATTACCGCTTAATGACCAAGTAGAAAGTCCGACACATTTTTTTTTTCATTATCATGTAATTCCTATATAATGTGGATTTGCAGAAATAAGAGGCTAAAAGGTAAGGAGAGGGTCACCAAAATATGCATGCAGTTAACTTCTTGCAATTGAACCAAATAAAATTCTTTCATGCACTAGGCAAATATTTGTAAATTTATTAGGAATGGGGTCTGTAAACCAACTGATTCATTGAAAATAGATATTCCATAATAAGCACATACTATTTCAGAAAAATTACAAAACATATCTAAAAGAGTAGAGACCTCTCTTATCCCTTATATTTAGCTAAAGGAGAAGTAGAGTGACCATGCACTTTCTATGCCAGTTTAGATTAAGAGGAAAATTAAGTTCACCGAGGGATGTGTTTGGTATCACTGTAAGCAAATGTAAGTGATACTAATGGATGTGGTATTCAATACAGCTTCCAGTCTTTTCCTTGGGAAAAATTTCTATGTATATTTAAGGCTCTCTCAGACTTTAGAAGGGTCTTACCCATCAGTGCTGATAAAAATGAGTAAGAAGAATCTATGAAATCTTTACTAATATCTTTAGAGGATAACAAAATGTAAGAAGCACGGTATTTTGATAATCCAGTGGCACTTACCCCATTTTTAACTTAGGTGATTATGGTTTTCTTTTTATTTAATTTGGTTATAAGACTCTGAAACCAAAATTGCTTTCTGCTGCAAAGCCAAATGCATCTCATTAGATTTTCCACTAAGACCAATTTATGCAAATCTGGCATTATTAACTGAATAATTGAAGTGACCTTGGTATGCAAGGATAGAAATAATTTGGCATTGAGGTTTGGAAGAAAAATTAGGACTTGAAATATTCTTGTCTACTCAGTCCTCTATTATTTCAAAGACAGAAGTAATACAATGCATTTTCCACATTTACCTCTTTGTAACTCCCCAAAGAGAGGTGGTTAAAATGCCGGCCCACAGTCTTAGTCTCCTTGAGTCCCCAACCCCTTTGGCCTCCCTCTCCTTCCCAGTCTCTCTAGGCATTACAAAGAATTGGGACATTTGAGGAAATTCAAATGTCCCAAGATGCCAAAGCCTTCTCTAAACAGTCAATGAATTCAACAGCAACAGCAAAATTAAAGTCTAAGAAATTACAGATTTTTCTCTAAGGATATCTTATCTACATAGACATTTTGTTCTATAATGTCTAGATGATATTCGGTATTGGTCAGAGTAAGGCCATTCCAGGCCAAGATATAATAGGCCAATAAATAGGCTACATTATTTGATCTCTAAGATGGTCCCATTTATTTAAAAACTCTGCAAAGGTGAGACATTAAAATAATTTCTTTTTCTGCTGACTGACAGAAAACTCTTAGAATCCATCTTCCCTATAGCTTTTGTGAGAAAAAAGAAATTGGGTTGTTTCCTCAGCATTATGTTGAATCAAGCTGAGGCATTTGGATTGAAAGAAAACTACACCAACGATAATATTAAAGCTTTATTGACCAGGCGTGGTGACTCATGCCTGTAATCCTAGCACTTTGGGAGGCCGAGGTGGGTGGATCAACCGAGGTCAGGAGTTCGAGACCAGCCTGGCCAACATGACGAAACCCCGTGTCTACTAAAAATACAAACGCTAGCCGGGCGTGGTGGTGGGCACCTGTAATCCCAGCTACTCAGGAGCCTGATGCAGGAGAATTGCTTGAACCCAGGTGGAGGCAGAGGTTGCAGTGAGCTGAGATTGCGCCACTTCACTCTAGCCTGGGCAAAAGAGCAAAACTGCATCTCAAAAAAAAAAAAAAAAAAAAAAAAAAGCTTTACAAGTTGATGTGAAAAAGGCAAAACTCACAGAAAAAATATTTGTGTTGCTATCAAATAATTCTAGAGGAAAGCTTCTACTGTGTAGATATAACTGATATCTAGTTTAAAAAATATATGTGAAGAAAATATATTTTTACATTTTTGTAAAGGCTTTTATATACTGATGATTGTAGTTCTGAGCACCTTTTAAAAAATCTCTTTTCAATTAGCAACCTTTGAGACTTTCCAAGCAACACTTCTGTCCTATGAGCTTGATTTGATTTCCCAAGGAGGAGCGGAGCTGAAACACGTTCTAGCAGCTTTGACTGCCTGGGCTCAGGTCAGGGGATCTCAAAAGAGCCAAGAAGAAGGAACATAGTCTTGCAATTGAAATTCAGGCTTGCTTGTGTGCAAGTGTGTATGAGGCAGCAGCACAAATAAAGTCCACTTTTTTGTTTTGTTCCACTGAATTGGTTAAGCGATTTATAAAGCCAGGGCCCTCATTATGATAATGCAGGTTAAATACTTTTAAAAAGCATATGATGTAACCCTCATGAATCAAAACCATTCTCAATACCAGGAGGTAGCTTGTCAAAAACTTAGCCCCACTCTTTGTCTGACCAATTGAAATTCCGAGTGGGAGTACAAATGCAACCAAGAGTTGTGCTTTTTATTCTACAGGGAGAAATAACACGAAGAATGAAGACTCTTACCTATGGAGTGACAAGTTAACAGTAACATCTTCTGACTGTCATTTATATATCATATTTTATCTGGAAACCTTTTATCTCCACATCATTCATAAATTGCCACCATGCCCCTGATAGGCCAAAACTGACCCCTATATTGAGGGTATTCAAAAGCTAAGTCCAGGAGTAGCTCAAGATACTGGCAGATTACCCACAAGACAATGTGTATAGTTTAAAATTTTCTCTCTTTACCATGCTATCAATTTAGCCTGTTAACATATTTCAAACTAAGAGAGGGAGGAAGGAAGAGGAACTACTGCAATGCTGCATATATCCTTTGAGTTACTTGAATACTTTTTATTTTATTTATTTATTTTTTGAGACAGGGTCTGGCTCTGTCACTCAGGCTGGAGTGCAGTGGTGCAACCTCAGCCTCCCAGGCTCAAACCATCCTCCCACCTCAGCCTCCCAAGTAGCTGGGACTATAGGCAAATGCCACTACCATGCCCAGGTAATTTTTGTAGTTTTGTAAAGATGGGCTTTCACCATGTTGCCCAGGCTGCTCTTGAACTCCTGAGCTCAAGCAGTCTGCCTTCCTCGGCCTCCCAAAGTGCTGGGATTACAGGCATGTGCCACCATGCCTGGCCTGAACACTTAATTACTGAATATCAGAACACACACACACTTTTCTCTACAAATCAGCACATAAAAAGCCTTCCCCACAGTAACATTTGTTCTCTATTTGTTTCAGAGACTTGTGCTACATTAAGTTTATATGTGTGTGTGTATATATATATAAGTAAATTATATATATGTAAATTATATATACGTAAAATATATATAAGTAAATTATATATATATAAATATGTAAGTAAATTACATGTATACTAAAAATTTTCCAAAAATACTAGGCACTTCCATCTGGCAATCAAGAAATACGGCCTTTTCAGAAGTTGCCATCCCAGGCTGGTCATTATGTAGCACATGTGATGTGATGACTGGGCCAGGCTGACATGGCTAGAGGTTGCCATGTTTAGATTATGCTTCCTATCTGCAGAATAGTAGAGGACAAAGAATTTGATAGTAAAAGAGAAAAGCTTCATCACGATAAGGTCCGTACCAGGAGCCAGACAGGAATCAGAAATAGGTGAAGTGGCCCAGATGGGAGCTAAACTAAACTGGGGAGTCTACATCCCCTCCAAAGGAGGCGCCAATGATTTAGTTTCACGCAAACACTTCTGGTAGGAATGTGAAGGTGATATTGCTGGAGTTGCTTATTTTTCAAGGAAAACCAGAAATCTAGACTTTTGTGTATAATCTCCCCATTTTAAAATGAGAACAACTAATTAGAAAAATTGAGTGGACAAAAGAAAGTAGGTCTGTGGCTTAGAAACAGCCCAAAGTGAACCTTTTTCTAATCTCTGTGAGCAATGTGAGTAGTTAAAATGACTTGCTTATAACTAAAATGGTTTGCCTATGACAATATAAATAAAAGCATAAGATAAAGTATAATTTTAGTTACAGTCTAGTAGGTGCCTGAAAATGTGGAAATAACTGAGAGCATTCTATCTCAATAGAAGGTCTGATGAACGCCATAATGCACACAAGAGACTCATAGGATAGTTGGTGAAAAAACAAGTCTGAAATATTTCACTTAAAGAATCTGTTCAATATCCATTAAATACTACTTTCCTGGTAAAGCAGATCATCTTACCTGTGTGCTCTTGAGAATGTGCTGCTTGTCAGTGCTTGCTGTTTGATAGACTTTTGCCATAACTATTGTTTTTCCCAAAGGCCCGCATGCTTTCTCCAGCTTCTGGTTGCAATCTCACATTTGGAACAGTAAAAATAGAAGACACTGTGGACAGAATACGAAATTTTCATTTATATACGTATAAACATTTATAATCATGTTGTTTTTTTTTTAATGGAGACTGAGATGCAGGTTTGGATGCCCAGTACACTGAACATCATGGTATGTTTTGATCTTTGAAATGCCAGGTGGTCGCAGGCACACACACATTTATACACATAAGCAAACATATGATAGGATGGTCTGCCTTTCCCTCAGAACCACAGCTCAGACTATCTCCCACATTTCTCTGATCTAGAACAATGAACTTAGATTGGGAAACAACATATTTTGCCCTTCCTTTGTTCCATTCTTTCATTCACTGGAAAAATATTTATTGAACCTCACACTGTTCTGGGAATTTCAGAATCCTGTACTAAATAAATCAGAATGAAAGGCAATCCCTGTTGTTATAGAGTCCAGTTGGGGGAGACAGGCAATAATACAGATATAATACATTAAAGAGTGGTAAATGTTATGAAGAAAAATAAAGCAGGGAAGAGAAACTGGAAGTTTTAGGGTGGAAGGAGGTCAGTGAAGTCTCTCCTGAGAAGGGACACTGGTGGAGAGAATCAAATGAGGTAAGAGGGCAAGCCATGCATATGTCTAGAGCAAGCACACATATAAGAAGAGGAAACAGCAAGAGCTGACTTTAAGGAGGCAAGAAGAGAAGCAGGCAAACCCGGTAGGAGGTAACTGTAAAAATGTGGTTGAAAGATGGTGAGTGACTGAGGGCAGGGTGATAGCAGTGAAGTGAGGAGTGGCATGATCCTGGATATACTGTGAAGGTAGCAACAACAGGGTCTGTGGAAGAACTGAATGTGGAGTGGAACCAAAAAAAGATGAGTTAGGGATAGCTTCCATCAACTGGAAGAATGATGCTGCTATTTACTGACAAGGGTAAGACTAGAGAAGGCGCAAGTTTGAGGGGAAAGATGAGTTCAGTTTTGATAAGATTAAGTGTGAGAGGCCTACTAAATGGTCAAATGGAAATGTTGAGTGTCAGTTGGATATGCAAGTCAAGTCAGGGAAGACAGGACTGGAGATGGAAATTTGAAAACTGTCAGTGTACAGATGATATTTAAATCATGAGATGGAATGAGATCATCTAGCCTCCAGGGAGTCCATGCAGATAGACAGATCTGAGGATTCAGCCCCAGGACACTCTAATGTGAAAGGTCTGGCAGATGAAGAGAAATCAGCAAAGGAGCGTGAAGAGGAGACTTTAGCTTTCTAAACTAGAGGAAAGCAATGAGAGAATACTGTCCTGGAAACCAAGCAAAAGAAGTATTAGTAGGAGGAGATGGTTGTCAATTGCACTGAATCTTCGATAGGCTGGGAAAAGACCAATGGATAGAGGCTTCGAAAGCCAGGCATTGTGGACACAAAAGCCTGTTTGGAAAGGATTCAAAACAGAACAAAAGTCTAGGAACTGAAGGCAGCAAATCTTACATCTGAAATGGGTGCACCTGTTTCATTTTTAAAAAGATGGCACAGAGCTACATTAAGAGCATTATGCTGTTCTAGGATGATATATAGAACATATACAGGAATATGTGGGAAAATCGACAAACTCTAGATCTAGAAAGGTCCCTGGAGACTACTGTGTCCGTCTTACTCGCTCCTTAAGTGAGAAATGGGAAGCCCAGAGAGACTAAGGCACTTGTCCAAAGTTCCCTGGCTAGTTAACAGTGGAGCTGAAGCTGCAATCCAGTTAGTCTGATTCCCAGTTCAGTGCTCTTCACACTGTACCGATTTGTTGGCCTTCTTTCACTGAATTTGAGTTTTGTGAATTAGCAAATGAGTGTAATAAAATCAAGGACTCTGTGCTATGAAGTGTATTTTGTTCATTTACTTTGACAAGGGTAGTACAGCTTCAATTATTTATGTAACTTGATAGTATACGCAGGAGAATGCCCTGTGGTGTATTTGGGAAAAGTAATGAATTTCTTCTAAATCAGTCCTCCATTTACTTCCCTGCAATCAAATATTTGAGAAGAAGTGGGACAAAGCTGTTGGGGTTTCAGGACAGAGGGAGAATAACAGGGTGCCACCAGAATTACCCAGCTTTAACAGCCAGATCCCCAGATAACTGTACCATTATTCTTGCTTTCTGCTTTTATAATTCCTGCTTCAGTGGCACACTAATACATTACCTCTAAATTTTGGTACTATGTAACCTGATGAGATTTTAAGGAATAGTATAATAAAGAAAGATATTACATTATTATGTATTATTCCAAAGCATGTGTCTGACATAAGCCCATAATTTCATTTTTATACGAATCCATGAAATGACTACAGGGCTCTGTGTTACTCAGGCTCCAACAACACCTGATGCCCTTCTCTCGGGGTCTGATATATTGCACTAGGCCAAGAAGGCTTAAATCTACTTGTAACTTATTTTTGTTCCCATCTTCTCCTTTTAACTTGATTTTGCTTCCTGCTTGCATAAGTGTTTTCCTCTTGTGGAAATTCTTTAGAAGGTGTTATGAGCCAGCTTTAGGAATGAGAGTGCTATGGATTGAATTGTGTCCGTCCCCAAATTCATCTGTTGAAGCCCTAACCCCTAATGTGATGGCATTTGGAGATGGGGCTTTAGGAGGGTAATTAGGGTTAGATGAAGTCATAAGGGCGGAGCCCTCATGATGAGATTAATGGCTTTGTGAGAAGAGGAAGAGATTGGTCTCTCCACCCTGTGAAGACACAGCAAGGTGCCCTTCACAAGCTGAGAAGAAAGACCTTACCAGGAATCGAATCTGCTGGCACCTTTATCTTGGACCTCCCATTTCCAACAGAAATAAACGTCTGCTGTTCAAGCCACACAGTCTACAGTATTTTGTTATTACAGTGTGACCAAACTGAGACAGCAAGGTTCCTAAACTACAGCTTGGTTGCTAAGACAATCCATTTATTGGTTCTGTAACACTTCTTTCCAGGTGGACCTCCTTCTAAATCTCCTTGAAAAAGCAGCATGTAAGGATATTACAGGTGCTGCTGCTACTGCTGCCACCACCACTGCTGCCTTTGCCAGATGGTGAACTTTTACAAGACTCTATGCTAATGTGAAATTCAATTATAAAAACATAAAAAAACTTCTAAATATAGTCTGCAGAATACTAACCTAGACAATAAGTCACCCAAACCAGTCATTTCACTTAAAGAAACTAATTCCCAAAGTCTCCAAAGTCTGGGAATTCTCTGTTTTGTAAACATGTTTATAAGTACAGCCACGTTGTTCTAAATGGAAATGACTATAGTATTTAATACTGGGATTGTCCTTTCTTGCAACTGGATTTATGCTTCATAATGATTATCTTCTAGACACAGAAATGCATTTCTATAACCCAAAATTGTTACTGGAGGCATTTAGTAGAATCTTGCTTTAAAAATATAATGATTTTTCATCTTTATTCTCCCCCCTTCAAAAGGTTTCACTGCTCCTGATGTTTAACGTTATGCAAAGACGTGTTTCTGCCAATGAATATCGCCTTATGGTTATGCTTCTGCAAATAGCCTGCTGTGAGCTGATAAAGGGATTAATGCAGCCAAAATTCTTAATCTGTGAAATTACAAATTAAATTCTCATATTAAAAATACCACCCTGAGGTATTTTTTGTGGTTTTAATTCCCCTCTGGTGTTCTGCATACATTGTGCTTGTTAATGACGGGGACAAGGCTGTCTCCCTTGGCAGTCTGCTGCCGAGTGATAATGTGTAGGCATTTACTCACTGATAGAAACTGGATTTAACCACTGGCTGATAAACTAAGTGGCAAGTGGGTAATAAGTCCATATTAACAGAAAATTACTACTACAGAATTCAGAATTCATAGACCATCAAAATCCTGGCTTAAACTCAATCATCAAGTCAGATGGGATTGAGATGTCACCAAGGAGGAGTGATATCAAGTTACAAGTTACACTAAATGGGAAAACAAACCATATGTTTGAGTGTGATGAGCCATAAACTAGTGAGCCTATTTACATCATTTTTGTTTTCAGTATAGAAAAATTATTTTCCCATAGGGATTTAATTTTTAATTTAAAAAAACTCGAGGGTAGCTGTTGTAATAGTCAGTGAGTAGTCTTTAGAAAGGAAGTAGGGCAGAGTATTGAATAAATATGGGCTGGAAATATGTGAAATGTTAATGAGGATTTGCTAAGCATTAAGGGGAGTAGAAGATTAATACATCTATAGTCACTTTAGGGTTAAAAACAAGTAATGAGAAATAAATGTGGGATATCAAAAAAAGATTTAGGATAGAAATACCCAAGAGGAGTTGTACTTAGAGGTTAGTTCCAAAATAAAGGGTTATTGTTATCAAGGAGAATCCAATACTACGATGGGTGAAAGAAGTCTAAAATCCAAGAGAACGAAGAAATAATCGTATGTTTACTGTAAGTGATGTATACCAAGGATTAATAAACACATGATAAATATTAATGCATATATGCGGTATGTTAATTTTTAGGGCAATCAGAAAAGAGTATAGAAGAAATATCTCTAATTGTTCTTTGGAAAGAACATATCACCATTGAACAAAAATATTCTGACGGTAACAGTTTGTACAAAATTTCACAAGAATTCTGTTTCACACTTTGGAAGAAATCTGAGATCCTCCCAGCCATAAATCCTCCCCCAAATATTTAAAATGTAATTTTTAAAGGCTGTATAAATATGAAGACTTTTATAAAAACAAAACAAAACCCACCCAGGAATGTGTTTTCTTTTAAAAGATTCAGAGAAGAGCTGTCTATACAAATACCAAGAGCATTTGCAGTTAAAATGAATTACACGTCTTCAGTCTGTACATGACAATTCAGTGCATTAGCCAATTGCCAACTCTGTTCCTCAGCTCGCTGCATAGCAGCCCTTTTTAAGGTTATTGTTACAACCAAGATGGTTTCTGAGCATCAAACAGAAATGAATCATCTTCTCCTCTGTGTACTGCAGCCAGTTAAAAAGTACTGTATGCATAAAACACTAAATATGTAAATCATATTTTCCTTTTCCTTTATGACTGCTCAGATAATTTTTTTGGACACACACATAATCAAATACAAAGATGCACAGCTGCAGACTGCAGAGCAGAGATAGCAAAAAAGGAATCCATTTTCTTCCTGTGTCTGGTAAGCTAGCAAATGAATGGCAGGATTCCACTAAATATATATACACATGGCCCCCCTTCCCCTGTTCTGTCTCTCTCTCTCTCTCCATACACACACACACAAACACACACACCCATGTAATGCACATACAAACATACATTATCTTATGTTTGTGCACACACAAATATGTGAATCTCTGTATACACGTTACATACAGATGCTAAAATAAAATGATGTCTCTGCTTGGACTGGATGTTGTGGATTTGTCATACTCACTATCGGTGAGTTCCCATAGCCGTGGGGGCAGGTCACTAAAATACTCGTGGCTCAAGGCAGCCTGTGCCGATAGTCTGTTCTTTGGGGAACATTGTAGGAGCTTGGAGGCCAGGTCTTCTGCATGGTTCACATAGCTGAGCCTAAAAACATGAGCAAAAAAGAGACGTCAGACCAAACAAGAAAACCCACTAAATAAGACATAAAGCTTACCTAATTTTTCTGGATTTCAATTTATTCTTGGCTAGAAAAACAAATTACCTGCTGAAAATAAACGAAGCAAAATGCACACTAGTTCTTAGAGTATTTGTTACTTCAAACTTACTTTTACTCTAGGTATCACAGTATAATTGATTTAAAATATTTCTACTATAGGCAAAGGGTTGATACTTTCAGAAAAGATAAAACTAGGTCCAGAGGTAGAAAATTTCAGAAGACAACGTATCAAATAATTGCTAGAATTTGTTCATAGAATCTATGTACTACACCCACATCTGGATATATTTATAGAAAATTAATAATAAATACCTAAGAGAATTAAAATAAAACTGCTATTAAACTCTCCAGCTACTAAAGTTTCTTTTCCTCTAAGAACTTACATTTTCTTGCATTGAATATAAATAACATTATTGAAACAGTGCCCTGTCAAATATCAACTATCATAATATTAAAATATAGGTTAGCAAAGGGGATGTGCTTAGATGATACGGGGCTGAATCAATTCAAGATGACCTTTAAAACAACAGTAGATAGAAAATATGTGTCTCAAGATTACAGAAAAAAGCATAACAATAGTCTTTCATGTGGTATAAGCTTTCAAATGGGTAGCAGCATTTCTCAGTCCAGCTCAGCCTTGCTTTTCATGGAACCTCTATTTCTCTACTCAGAGCAATCAAGTCTGGATAATTAATATAATAATGATAATAAAAGTATTCCTGATAATGGCTACCATTTCTGGATAGTTGAACATGTGTCAGGCACTTTCCCAGGTACTTTTAACACTCATAGTTATTATAGTCTGAGAAGGTTAACAGTTGCTATTTTGTAGTGGTGGAAGCCAAGTAGGAGTCAGAGATGGCAGTGGATCACTCGGGTAGCAGGTTGAGAGGAGATTCAAATCCACGCAGAACTCCTTGACTCTAAAGCGGTTTGCATATGCCATGCTCTTCTTTCTCTCACAGGTTATTTTAAAGGCATTCTCAATGGATTCTCCAGTTTCTGACACCCGGTGCAGTATGTACAGTGACTCTCAGAGGCAGCCAAAAGTGGGTGAGGGAGCCAGAAGTGGTTGCACCTTCCAGTAGGTATTTCTTTAAAAATCCTTGAAGCTACTCAAGACACAATTAGCCAACAAAACATGTTTCCTCAATGACCAACAATCTCCTTCTTCCTCTTCTCAACCAGTTCTTTAGTATTTATTTCAAATTGTTGGGGATGGGGGGTAGGAAGAGAATACGAGGTAATGGATTTGGGTAGAGAAAGAAAAAGGGGAAAAGCAAAGAAAAATATTACCACAAAGATCCAAACTAAGAGACTTTCTCTCTAAATCTAATGTGAAGGCCTCACAAATGGGTTCAATGTGTGACTGCTGCAAAGGCTGTTCATGAAAAAAATGGATCAATGGATTGGTTGTAACTGTCTCTCCCTGGAAGAGAGAAATTTGTCCATAGGGAAAGAAAGCATTCTCAAAATTCTTAACAGGTATTTTTCCCCCTTTAAGAGGGCACAGGGCCATCCATATTATTCCTTCCTCTTCCAAAGACTTTATCACTAGTACAACTTTTCATTCATATTTTAAAAAATCATATGCAAAGTTTGAGATAGGCTTCATGGTTAAAAGTTATACTTACACTGAATGTACAGTTCATAGTTAATTATGGTGAACAGTACCTTCATATCAATTTTATATAGTTTTGATAAAATAGAACCACCAGATTAGGACTAGATCTGAGTCTCAGGCTTAATACTGTTATCATTTTCCTAAACTCAGACAAACAGCTTTTATTAAAAGAAAAAAGGAATATTATTAATTGCCCAAACTGTATGTTGTTACACTGCATGTAAATACAAGAAGAGAAAGGTGATTGCAATACTTGGTGTACAGGTACTTAACTCAGAAGTCAAGAATGTAAAACACATGAAATACAAAGCAATACATACTATTTTTGATCTTGGTTTTCCCATCTATTGAAAAATAGTGATGAACCATATTATGTCTGCAGTCCCTCCAGTTCCAAAAAGCCATGAATCACATCTGAAGCATGGTTTCATTATCTTGAAGAATTATAAACACTTACAGTTGTATCTTTGTGTCTGGAGTAAACTGTTGACTATATTTAAATGTAATGTATATGCCTCATATAAGGAATTCATCAATATAAGACAATCCCATTTCCCCCTAAATTGACTACACTTTAATATGCCAATAATCAAATTTTCATTTGTGATATTTAGTTAATATATAAATATTTGTTATATAAAATTTTAGTTTAGAAATTTTATTCTAAGTTTCCACATGCATTTTCGACATCAGAGCCTTTGTCACCGCTAGAACCTCTTTTTTCGGTCTACCTAAGTTGTTAAGACATGATACTTTTGGCAATCCATGTATGATATCTTAATTGGAAGTTTTATCTGAAGTCATAAGCATACCTTATCAGATTGTTAGAATGGTAGTGGTGGTTCTCAATCTCCCATGTGATGGTAGATCGTTTTCAATCTTTCCTTGCAATTCCATCAATTTTTGTTTTATATTATAAGGCTGGTAATTAAATGCATAGCAGTCTAGCACTATTATCTCTTCTTGGTAAATCCAGTCTTTAATCCTTATGTCATGACATTTTTTATCTTTCATAAAGCTTTCTAGGCTAAAGTTCATTTTATTCTTACATTAGTAAAATATAATGACCTCAGCTTCTTTTGTTTAGTATTTGCCTGCCATACCTTTTGTTACCTGCTTATTTTTAATGTTTCATACATGTAATACTAGGGTGTCTCTTTCATAAATATTACTTAGCTAAGTTTAATTTTTATCCAATTAAATAATCCCCGTCTCTCAAGGAGAAAGTTTAGTCCATTTACATTTTGCAATTATTGATATATTTGGAATTACTGCTACCAGATTAAATTTGCATCCTATTTTGTCCTCCTTTATCTTTTTTCTCTTTGCCTGTTTTCTTTTGGATAGAGTTTATTTTAGATAGAACTATTTTAGAAGTACAACTTCAAGAAGTTATGCATTCTATTTCCATGTAATTAGTAAATCCTCTTAATTTTTCTTCTTCTTTTTTGCATTCATTATCAATTTAGGTGTTTAAGCTTTCACAAGTTTTTGGAAGCTGGTGAACACTGACAAATTATTTCTCCCACGAAACTGGAAACACACAATCCAGACAGTATAAGTATACGGTTGAACTGACATTAACAGACATGACCATTTCATTGATTGTATAATAAAACAAATTATTAAGCATGCAAATATTAAGTTATACAGCTCAACAGGCTTAAAAAACATTACATTTCTGCTCAATTCACTACCAGAAGTTAACTTCTCTTTTTGCAAGAGAGGTTCGGAAGAGATGAACAAAAATCACATTTGAAACAATAACAGCTGGTAAACAACTTCCAATAGATATGCAAAAAAATTACAAGATTTTCAAAAATTGTATTATTAACAATTATTTCAGCTACAATCATAAGGCATGTCTACCTTAAGAATATTTACTAAAGAGCATATGTCCTAAACAAGACAAACACATTTTGCTAAAAATACTTAACAGCTCTCCCACTCTTCCTTCAGATCCTCTAAGTTGCACCTCAAATGCAGACATTAAACTAACTTTAATACTTTTTTGGCCTGGAGACAGACATTAAAGATATGTGCTTCTGTGCAATGTGGACTTTGTATGAACTTTTCAACCAGAGGTTTGTGATTTTCAAAATGGAGGTTTTCATAATAGCACAAAATGAGATTTATAAAAAGACATTAAGAAATCATCATTAGACTTGGATGAAAGCCAACAAAATCAATGGGTACACAAATCTGATGTACACTGTTTTAAATGTGGCAGTTATAAACATATAGTAGCAGGCAAATAGCCAGATAGGCACCAATATTAATGTTTGAAATGACTGAAGGAATAAATCACAGAAGGCCTAGACTGCACACAGTTCTTAGGTTTTTAATTCGGTAGCACATTAAAAACATACAAGTATTGTGCTGGGTATTTTGGCACCCAATAACTCTATATTCCTTATATACTGATAAGATTCAAGAATGTGAATAGACTTCAAGAAGACATAATACTGCATGATTTCAGGAAAGATCAACTCATACGAATGGTAAACATGCTTTAAGTGTTGAATAACAAGCTTCTCTCTTCTTTGTCTTTTTTGAGACAGAGTCTCACTCTGTTGCCCAGGCTGGAGTGCAGTGGTATGACCTTGGCTCACTGCAACCTCCACTTCCCGGGTTCAAGCGATTCTTATGCCTCAGCTTGAGAGTGGCTGAGAGTACAGGCATGCGCCACCACGCCTGGTTAATTTTTGTATTTTTAGTAAAGGCAGGGTGTCACCATGTTGGCCAGGCTGGTCTTGAACTCCTGACCTCAAGTGACCACTTGTCTCGGCTTCCTAAAGTGCTGGGATTACAGGTGTGAGCCACTGTGTCTGGACAAACAAGCATCTTTTGCTGAGTGTTCAAACAAGCTGATCATAATCCAAACACAGAAGTTTCAATTCTGTCAAGCTTGAGGCCTGGTAAAAATGCTCATCAATACTTCATTAGACTTATCATTCACTAAGCCTACTAGTTGGCTAATATGTTTGATAAACTGGGTCCTGTTGTAAAAGTTCCATTTCCAAGGCAATTGCACCAGGTAGCCCGGTTTTATTTATTGCAAGAGTTGTTTCTCTGACTGCTGGTGTCTAGGAAGTGCAGCTGCAGTGTAGGACAATACTTCTCCAAAAGAGAAAAACTGCTTGCTTCTAACATTTCCATTTCACTTTTGTCTTATGAACTTCACTGCATCTTCATATTTCATTTCACTTTAATGCTGGGACAATGAACACTAGAGCTCTCCCAAAACCAGCAGCATGATGACAGTAATATTTAATGCAACAACTAGCCTCTCAAAGAAACTTTATTTTATAAAACATAACCAGTTATCAACAGGCTTGGATAAATGGCAGTGTACCATCATTCAGAACCTGGATGCCTTCTTTCTCACAAGAACAGTGTTGTAAGTTGCTTCACATATTATCACTATTGGGTAAGAACCTACTTTAAAGTTCCTTTAACATTCATTTAAGGTCATACTGACTGAAATATCCTGTATGTGACTTCACATGACCTGACCAATTCATTTGAGTCACGTTAGTTAAAAAAAATACTCAATAGGGTTATTTAAAAATTTAAACTTCTTTTTGAATAAAGCATACAGAAATGATGTAAAAAATTATGTAAAAATAACTGAAGTCTACTTCAATGTACCACACTTTATACTACACTTGAAATCTTCAGTGCTTTGGAGTATGAAGATGGGAGTAACAGGACGTGAAACGAACCTCCAGAAAAGCAAGATCAATTCTTCAATCCAGTAATGAGGCAACAGAAAGGAAGTTCCCCTAGGTTTACCCATCTAGGTCAGAACTCTTGTAAAATGCTTTCCTGATTTTAATTTGATTCTCGCGTGTCCTAGTTAACCCTTCTCATGGAGCTGCTTGGTAGAATAGTAATGATATTCTGTAATTCCTCTGTTTGCACAGAAGTCATGCTGTATGCCTGGTAATCTCCATTGCCCTTCAGAAACTTTGCAAATGCATGACCAAGAACACTACAGAACTGCCCAACCTGCAGCTAGCAGTGACCTCTCTTGGGGTAGGTTGGCTTAGTGTCTTAGTATCCTTGATGGTAAACATCAAGGATATAAAAATAAAATTTCCATACTTTATATCTTCACTCTCAGTTCTCCAAGTGGATGGCTCCTCAACTTTTTAATAATTAACTCTATTTAACTTAAAATTTAGAGTTCAATTTTATTTTTACACTCATGTGTAAGAATATTGCAATACTTTAATTCTGATGATACAGTCCCATCTATCATGTTATTATTGTCTAATATTTCTATTTTCTGTGCTTTTTAAGGACACATATTAGACATTATTATTATTACTGTTATTGTTATTTTATTTACCCATGTTTACTAATTTATTTAATCACCTTTCTTTTCACATTTCAGACATTGCCTCTCAGATTATTTTTTGTACCAGAAATACAAATGATAGCAGTTATTTCAATGAGCATCATTTGGTGGTAAATTCTGTTTTGTTTACATATAGGATAATGGGTTGGCTGGGTATATATTTAATAATTCTATATGCAGGTTCAAGGCATTTTCTCTTAACCCTCTGAATACATTACTCCATAGGTGTCTGTTGTTTCTTAGTGTTCTTCTCTTCTTCTTCAGAGTTCTGCAATTGCAATGTTAGGTCTTTTTATTTAACCTGCTTGGTACTCACTGTGTTTCCTGAATTTGAGGTTTCATGTTCTTCATCAATTCAAGAAAAAATTCCAGCCATTACCCCTCAAATACTATCTTTCTCCAACTCTATCTCTTCTCTCATTTTGTAATTTGGATGCAATGCAATCTCATTAAATTGTTCATGTCTTTCCTCTTTCAGGTTTTCCATCTGTTTGTCCCTCTGTTTTCCATTCTGGGCAATTACTTCAGAGCCATCGTTCAGTTCAATGAATTATCTAATCGATTGCATCTAATATGCTATTTCCCCTGTTCATTTTGATTTTATAAGGTCTTTTCAATTCTTTGACAAATTTGCCTATTCAGTTTTGATAGTCTCTGAAGTTTTTTATATGATCTTATTTCTTTACGTTTTAAACATAGTTGTAGGTCTGATAACTCCTAATACCTAAAATGTTGGGTGAGAGGAGAGTTCAATTTTGTTGCTTTTGCTACTGATCCTCACTTGCAAAAACTTTTTCCTCACATGCTTTATAATTTTGGAGTGTAAGCCCATGGTTATCTAATGTTAATCCATGGGAAACCTGAGGGGCCTGGATTGAGAATGTGTTTCTCCATAAGGATTTTCTTTTGCTTCCGTCAAAAGGCCTGAGACTCTCCCAATACATGGGTACTCCAAGTTCTTGCTGTTGGTTTCCAAGAGCATGCAAGTTGTGTAAATTTAAACCTAAATATGTAGAAATTCTCATATCAGACGTTTACATCCCCATCCAGAGTGAAGGCTGGCACCAACAATTGTCCTTGTGGTCTTTCTTTGTTGGAAGCAGTTATTCCTGAATCCATTACTGAGGCTGAATTACATTACTGAAGCCCATTAATGTGCTTTGAGGGTTCCCACTCTATGTGGAGAATCTCAGCTCTGATTCCCTACCTTTTTCAGGCCAAAGGTCTTGTTTCCTGATCCCCAAGTGGCTTCATGTTTCTATTTTAGACAACAACTTCAGGGCAGCTGCAACTGCAGCATTTGATTACCCTTCTGGTTTCCTGTCTTTCTTCATTCTTGGCCTTTCCGGAGATTTTACCTATTTTCTTCTTGGTTCAGCTGTGCATCTGAAATCACGTGCTTGGTGTATTTTATCCAGCATTTTAGGTGGCTTTTAGTACTAGGAGCAGTAGAAGAGATATTTTTTTCCCTGTAAGTGTATATTTATAATCCCCGTAATTTAATTCATTACTATAAAATCATCTATACTTACAATTTTTAAGTCTTTCTCCCTGGAATAATCACAAAATAATCACCTACACTTACAATTTTTAGGTCTTTCTCCCTGGTATTCTTTTATTGCCCCATCCCTCTCTTTTAAAACTAATTCTCTTAGGTCACCTCTATTTAGTCTCAAAAACTAATTATCTGAAGTTGATTGAGGCTAACAATTTTTCACCACACAACGTCTAGATGAATCTCAAATGCATTATCCAGAGTGAAAAGGCAAGAGGCCTCTTATAGATATATAATTCCATTTATACAACATTCTGGAAAAGCCAAAATTATATAAACAGAAAACTGATCAGTGTTTGACATAGGCTGGAGGGAGGGTGAGACGGTTTAGCAAAAGAGAACTGGGCAATCTTTTTGGATGGTTCTACACTGTGATCAAGAAGGATGAACACTGGGCCATGTGAGAGGGCCAGGTCAGGGGGATTATAATAAAAATTCAGAAGACGGAGCCATTTAGAGAGATGGAATACTGCAGATTTTTCACAAAGAACATTCAGGCATTAAGGATGGAAAGCTGCCCTCCTGTGAGCGGCTGAAATTAGAACTTCCTTGTCTTGAGAGGATTCCCAATGATGTCTCAAGAGATGCTCCAGCCTACCCAGAGATGTTGCTGCCAATGGTGAGGCCCTCCTATCGATTTCAGTGTTCTATCCCAGGTCACTGAGTGAAAATCTGCCTCAGGCTGCTGGACCTGGGCCCACCAGGTTGGTGGGGGTGTACTCAGTGAGCCTGTATGTTCACAAGGGGTCAGAAAAACCTGGAACATAACAGACAAGAGGCTGTTATGTTCATTTCACATTTATGCTGTAAAAGCATGTTTGTTGTTCATGGAAACTCTTAAAAAAAAAAAAAAACTAAGGAATTTTCAAATTATAAACCTGGATGACAAGACATAAACAATCCCTACTGAAATCAGAGTATGTGTGGTACGAGAATCTTATATTGTGAATAACTATGAAACGAGTGTTTTTAATACAGTTGAAAATAACCGTGTGCTGCTCTTCTAATTATAAAGAATTTTCTGGATTTTTTAAGTCCTTATCCATGCAATTCTCTCTCTCTCTCCCCGCTCTCTCTCTGTCTCCTTGCAGTTTAAAAAAAAAATGTATGAAAGAAGGTAACATGAATAGTGAAAACCGGTCTTAGACCATGAATATAGAGCAGGATATTCTCCTTATTCCCTGTACAGGTTAGTTTTTGTACCTCAGAAATGAGGAAGATGGAATAGATTGTCTTTAAGAGTTGTCCTAGCTCTAACGCTAGAACAATATCCTCCAATCTCAGAAGAACCGGATTATGAACTAGAGGCAGGGAGAGTTAGCACAGTGGCCTGCCAGGGCTGACCTACCAGAATTTCCTGCTCTGCCACCAATGAAAGGAACAAACAGTGCCTCTCACTTCTCTCCAGTCAACCTTGCAACTAATGCTTCTTTAAAATCTAACCTAAGTTTCTAAGCCTTCCTGAAAACAGACAAAGGGAAAAGTAAACCTGGAGTCCTCTGCCAGACTAGAGAGTACCATCAAAGTTGAAAAGACAGAATGGAAAGTGGAGGACAAAAATGGTGGTGCAAAAAAGAAAAAGAGGAGGTCCATTGGTTGTGGCAAGATGAAGAGAGCTACTTCCTGGAAGACAGCATTTATTTTCCTTCCTTCCTTCCTTCCTTCCTTCCTCCCTCCCTCCCTCCTTTCTTTTTTTAAAAAAGAGTCTTGCTCTGTTGCCCGGGCTGGAGTGCAATGGCATGACCTCGGCTCACTACAGCCTCTGCCTCCTGGGTTCCAGCAGTTCTCCTGCCTCAGCCTCCTGGGTAGCTGGGATTACAGGTGCACACCACCGCGCCTGGCTAATTTTTGTATTTTTAGTAGAGACGGGGTTTCACCATGTTGGCCAGACTGGTCTTGAACTCTGACCTCAGGTGATCCGCCCGCCTCGGCTTCCCAAAGTGCTGGGATTGTAGGTGTGAACTACTGCACCCAGCCGGAAGGCAGCATTTCTAATACAATGTGGAGACACAACATCTGCTAAATGACTGAATGTTTGCTTGAGTACTGAGTATATCAATGGTTATATCTATAGAGGTTTCACAATACCTGAGAAACAAAAATTTAAAAAGTCAACAGTCATTTTTGAGCAAAAACATCTTATGTTCAAG
The DNA here is from genome assembly GCF_003255815.1 of Theropithecus gelada. Classification (NCBI taxonomy): domain Eukaryota; kingdom Metazoa; phylum Chordata; class Mammalia; order Primates; family Cercopithecidae; genus Theropithecus; species Theropithecus gelada. The sequence goes on from NC_037670.1 coordinate 112,863,741, forward strand.
TCCTGGTCCTTAAAAAACCTCTTCAAACTATACATCCCCCAGAGGATGTCATTTTCTTTTTATTCTTTTTTTTTTTCTCTGGTTTGGTTTGGTTTTTGAAGTGGGAAGGAAGTTGATCCCTTGCCTTTTTAAAGTTAACTTATGAACTAGGACTGCATGGATGTTTGTTTTAATTTAGGGTTTTATTTTTACACTGTAGTTCTAAAAGACTCCCTCTAAAACTGATGATACACCTGCTGTATAACAACTAAGGCAAGCTACATTTTGTTCCCAAGGGTGGCTTCTAAATCTCTATAAAACTCTCCACTGGAATTTATTAATGTTTTAGCTCATGAAAACTGGATATAAAGAGTAAAAATGTGGTGTGTGTAATTTACATATTAGACCATGCAATAGAGATAGAAAATTCCATATAAAAAGCTTAAATGGGAACAAAAAGTTCTAGAATGTTCCTCACTTGCATTTTATATGGTGACGGGATACTATTACACTCATTATGGGCCTATGTCTGAAGCATAATAGTGTGCTTTGTTTTACAGAGTTGGAAGTAGAGCAACCAACCTGGAGTGAGTGATGCAGAGGGTCTATACTCATACTTTATGCACTGTCACGCTCCTCACAGAGCCTGGATCCCTTCATTTGACAGCACACATCTCTGTGGCAAGGATGCCAATGCGGGTGCTGGCCACTGAATTAATTGACATCTGATCGCTTGAAAATGAGCTGGATGATTTGTGAAGAAGTCCACCCACCAATAAAAACAAGTCTGTCTGTTTTCCTTAACTACTGAACAGAACTGTCAGGTGCAGCAGTCTTCTTGTCTACACATCAAAAGCAAAATGCTCAAATGCTCATGTAACCCCCTTCTATCAAAGCTTTTTCTCTTAGAGGGAGTACTATGGTCATAACACTGCTTTTGTGTTTCAAAAAATGACTTAGTTTTAGCAAATAGGCTTAAATTTATTCATTTTGCAAGGAGGGGACAGGAATTGGTCAAGCAGAACATGATTGAATCTCTGACATTGGAATGAACTCTTGGGGAAAATAAAGACTAACAGAAGAAAAGATTCAGCCCTGTGCAGTGTACTTCTCAACCCCAGGTGCTGGGCTGTGTGATGAAATGAGAGGCAAGACTCATAATTACGTTAATAATAGAGACACAGAGTTGTTTAACACTGGGACTTCCTTTCTCACTGTACTCAATGTAAAAAAAAAAAAAAAAATTAATGAGATTCCTCCCCTCAAAACAAACTGACAACATTTTTATATTAGTTTCTATAAATAGGTTGTAGTTTTAGTACATAAAAATACTCAATTCTTATTCATTTATTCTAATGAAATTGTTTAATGCCACAATCTCCCTGGCAGACACTCATTCCCATAATGGTCAGCTCACTAGACAGCCAATGCTATATTAGAATAATGCTATTTGCAGGCAGCTCTACAGTTCACAAAATGCTTTCCCATGTATTATTTTATTTGATCCAGATGATCAAAGGGTCATGCTTACAAAATGGAGAGTATTCAGACTTCTGATACTTACATCTTAGTGTCCATTGCATGCTATGCCAAAGAGTTATTGCTAGCTGTACATTACTCAGTTGGTAAAGGGGTTATTAGATTATTCCTAAAGTTTTCCTTAAGAACACATTACATTTTTCCATATTCATCCCTTTTCCTTTAATTTTTAACTTTATTGCTATAGAGACTTTCTATATTCTTGTTAACACCTCCACTGTCCTATGCTAAATAAGGACAATGGGGAGAGTCCAGCCTTAACGTGAACAAGATGAATAATCACACGAATCCACACTGCTAGGTCTCCCCATCAGATCTAACCCTTACTCAATACACAGTTGCCCTTGCAGTCAACTATACCTGATGGAAAAGTACAGAAAGTGTTGAAGAGCCCTCAGCAGGATCTGAAATAAATCAAGTTTTTGAAAACGCTAGCACTGACATTCTTAAGGCTATTCTAAACTGCCAAAAGTGGGCCAGAAAAAGGAAAATATTAAATTCTTGCTTTGGATTTCAGAGCTTAGCTTGGTAGTAATTCCCCAGCCTTGATTTTTATTTATCACTATTTTCTACCCTTCCTGGAAAAAAGAGATGTCTTCAAATGTTTAAGTTCATTCCAAAACCAAAGAAACGGTGATCTGCTTTTAAAAATCTGTTAACTTATGACATAATTATAGCAGCCTTTCCTATGTACTAATATGATACTATTTTCAGATTTACCTTTCAAAAATCCATTGATAGACATTATCATAAAATATTCATAGACTAATATATATGAACTTGTTATATTCTTTTCAACAAGAGCCCTCATTTATTTAAACTTACTTTCATTGAACTCCTACAAAAGTAGATCATGTTTCCATCCTACTGTCTACAGGAGAGAACAGGGTAACTGCTTCGCTACATTGCTTTTGCAGAGATTCCACTTTAATTCCTTTTGCAATCTTCTCCAGTGCCTACTGGCAGTGACTGTTTTCAGTTGTGAAGTTTTATTTTTAATAATTTATACAGAACATTATAACCCACGTGCACTTAAACTATAATTTTACATGAATAAATAGCCTAATTAAAAAAATTTCCTATGATTTATCAGAGATCCCCAAACATTATTTTTCATATATGGGATAGTACAAACCTGTCAGTCATTACACTTGTATCTCAGTTATATTTTAGAAAAGATCCCTAGATTTAGTGAACCAGTGATTATATGATTTTGTAATTTTTGTTACGTATTTTACTTCAAAAAAGTAGTAAACAGCAAAAGAGGCACCAATAATTACTTTTCAATCCTCTGACTAGAAGACTTGATAGAAGAAAAATACATTTACAATAATTGACCTTTATAATGAGAAGAATCAAGTTTGCAGAATACTTAAAAGTCTAACCTCACAAGTCAGCGTAGAATATCCTCAAACCCAAAGATGTGTATTCAACAGAATTGATTTCCAGCTTCCCAGTTATTTTATTTACAGTTATAACCTATCTATCATAAGCACTAGACCTTCATAACCACACAAACCTGCCCTGTATGAAATCCCATTGTAATGTACCTGAAAGACATTAGGTAACTCACGACCTTTCCAATTTCTGGATACAAGATCAGGATAAAGTTAATAGCCCTCTCCTACTTCACAGGACTGCTGTGAAGATTGACCTTTTCTTTCCATAACTTGCTTAAATCGATTATAGGCATCTTATTATTTCACTGACTTCACAGGTTTTAAAATGTTTTTAGGAAATCAAGAGTGAAGCAAAGTAAATTGTTAGTGAATGTTATACTCCTGTGATGCTTTTAATATTTATACTATTTGGAGTATAAAGATTACTGAATTTCCCTGAATTCAAAGTGGTTGATTAAAGCACTGTTTCAACTGAAACAGATGACTCTCATTTTTTATGATAAAAGATTGAATGGGAGTTTAAATACAAATCTTCATTTATCCAAAAATTCAATCTATGTAAAAATTTAGGAACGGCTTATGTTTCAGAGAGATTGGTTATAAATATTTAGTCCAAATTATCCAAGCAGTGTGAAAAACATTTTCACCATCAAAGGCTCTGGTAGAAAGTTTAACTTATTGGTGCATCTGCATTATGGTAAATGGAGTTAACAGAAATGGTGGCTTCCTAGCCTTTCATTCTTCTGAAACCCTAGAGAAGTTACAAATCTCATCATCAGAAGGAGGTTTTGGAATGGTATGTCCTTTGACTATAAATAGTGCTAAAAATAGCCCCTGAAAGGTATAATTTTATATAATATTATTTCACAAAGAGAGAAGAAAATATATAAATATATCTTTAATCCTGAACAAACCTCTTCAAAGTTTATGTTCTCAGTAAACCTTTCACTGAGAACTGAAAGTATAACTTAGTAATGCAATAAATGCCCTAACAAATATATCAGATTTTTCACTTAATGCTTGTTACAGGTTTAAACCAAATGGAGTAAAAGGAAATCACCTTTTACAGTCTGACTCCTACAGGAAGAATGCCTTGCTGTTACGCTTTTTAAAGAAGGCATGGTGAATTGATCTCAACTTTGGTGAATCTTGGGCCATGATAAAAAGAAGAAAAATAGCAGAGCAGTTAACATTCCACAGAACTCTTTCTTCACATGTTTATTTCCTTGCACATTGGACATGATCCAAGATAATAAGAAAAGTGTAAAAAAGAACTTTTCTTAAAGGCAATATATAGTTTAGCACTCTATGTTGATATAGAAGAGATAATGTTTCCTCATCCCTTAAAAAATTATCTTGTAGATTAAACGTATTAAACGGTTAGGACTGCAGAAAATCACCAAAACTAGTGCTCCCAGTTATATCAAAATGAAAGAATATTCAGTTAGGTCACAGGTCATGGGTTATTAAAGTTTAGTTCAAAGCAAATGAAGAATCTATTTGCTGGGCACTCTAATTTCAGCTTTTTATCTTATGATATTGCATCTGAAATTTGAAAATATATGCTTTCATTATGAAAGAAAGAGAAACGGCTTATGTCTAAAGCAAGAATTGGACTGACTGCTGAACAGTTGAGCATCCTTTACATGGGCCCTGTTCTCTAAGAAATAAATGTCAGAATCCCTTTCAATGCTTTCCACTCCTACAAGGAGTTTCCTATCTGTCTTCTCTAACCCACAGTGTCTTTCCGACTGCACACTGAACCAACGACCTGGTGAATGATCTCATCTCTTCCCATTACACAGAAGACATGGCCAGCCAGGAGATGGAACCCTTGTTCTAAATACTGGGGGAAGATATACAAAGGGGAAGGAAACATATGGTTTACTATGTGCTAGCGATTTTTTTCATATGTGATCTCCCTTATCCTACACACCCAGCCTATGAGGTGATCATCATCATCCCATCTTGCAGAGGAAGGAGCTGAGGTTCAGATAGGAGGAGCAACGTAGCCTCAGTCATACAGCAAGTGAGGCAGAGCTCATTACATGCCTCAAATATGGGTACTCTCTTCCCTGTATCATTCCATCTACAGGCTATATTTATAACTTGTTTTTTTCTCATTATGAAAGTAAGATATGATGATTCTAGAGCACTTAGAAAATCCTGGAATGTATAAAAAAGTCTTAATAGCATGTAATCCAGATATAATTTTAAAAAATCAATTAGATATATAAACGCCATGTATAGAGGTCCAAGAAAATTTATACATTTAGTTCTTTGTATTTTTTAATCACTGAAATTTTTTAAAATATTTCTGTTTTTTTTTTTTCCTGGAGACAGAGTTTCGCTCTGCAGTGCAATGGTGTGATTTCAGTTCACTACAAACTCTGCCTCCTGGGTTCAAGCAATTGTCCTGCCTCAGCCTTCCAAGTAGCTGGGATTACAAGCGCCTGCCACCACGCCCAGCTAATTTTTGTATTTTTAGTAGATACAAGGTTTCACCATGTTGGCCAGGCTGGTCTCAAACTCCTGACTTCAGGTGATCCACCTGCCTCGAGCTCCCAAAGTGCTGGGATTACAGGTGTGAGTCATGTGCCTGGCCTGAATATGTTTTTATATAATAAAATTTCCTTTCAATACCTGAATTTTACTCGAGTCCATTTTGAGGTTGTATTAGCTTTCATTTTCCCTCTTGTGAAGAGAAAAATTTTTAGACATCCATAAATGCTGTATCCTGTTGAGGGTGTACACTTTTCTTTTACTTGGGCTGTTTACTTTAATTCTCACTTTGCCACTTAATATTCTCTTAGTAATGTAGCTAGTTTTATGAATCTCCTTCACATGCAAAAACATGGTTATAGGCCTCTTATGTCAGGCCAAGGTCTAGTGATGCACTCAACTTTGTGACCATGATACTGTGAGGTGTCATAATGGAAATAAATAAATTTACTTTACTACACAACACTCCTTTTAACATTAATTAATAAAGTCTGCTGGAACAGGACTTCCATTACAAGAGGAGAAAACAAGACTTCAAAGTTAGGGGAAAATCAGCTGGTGTCTGTTGCATACCCATGAGGATAGCTGCAGTGAAAGCAAGATAAAAATTTTCATATTTTCTTTTCTTTTTTCTTTAAACAACAAATATTTATTATCTCATAGTTTCCAAAGGATCAGGAATCTGGGAGAAGCTTAACTGGATAGTTCTGACTCAGGGACAAAGTTGCAGTCAAATTGATAGCCAGGGATGTATTGTACTCATTTGAAGTTTGGGTCTGATGGATCCACTTCCAAGGTGATTCATTCACGTGGCTGTTGGCAAAAGGTCTTAGTTCCTCATCACGTGAGCCTCTCTCTAGGCATGTTGGCTGGCTTTGCCAGAGCCAGTGATCAGAGATAGAAGGAGCCAGAGCCCAAGACAGGAGATGTAATCTTTTATAACCTAACCTTGGAAGTAATGTGCAATAACTTCTGCCACATCCTACTGGTCACCAAGACCAACCCTGGGATGATGTGAGAAGGGGATGAAGACTAGAAGGTGGGATCGCTGGGAACCACCTTTGGGGCTGCTGGCCACACTGATGATTACAGAAGAGACCTGCTTTTTTTGTTTTGTTTTGTTTTTCTTTTTGGTAAATTGTGGTAATATAGATAAATAACTGAAAACTTGCCATTTTAATCATTTTAAGTGTACAATTCAGTGGCATTAATTACATTCATAATATTGTGCAACCATCACAGTACTTCCAAAACCCTGTCATCACCCTGAATAGAAACTCTACACAAATTAAGCAACATTTTCATTATTAAAATAATGTGACAATATTAAAGATAATTTTGGGAAAGAAGAAAAATGATCACCCAAAATTCTACTACTGCATCACAGCTATTTTCATCTTATATATTACATTTCAGTAACAGCTAGTCCACAGACTTTTTATAGTAATATGTTAGTATATATATATTTTTATTCATCTTTTTTCAGGAAACATAGGGAACATTTCCTATGTTTTTAAAATCTCCATACATAATATCCTAACATTGTTGTGTAATATTCCACTGAGTTCCTGAATCATGATTTGTTAAACCTTTCCCCATTCCCTTAATCTTGGTTAAGTTGATACCAAGTCTTTTTAAAATTTTTAAACTACAATACAGTAATGAGAATTTTGGGGCAACTTGGTTTTTACTTGGTTGATCTATTTTCTTGGGAGAAATACTAACAAGTGAAATTGGTAGGTTCAAAACATAATTCCTCTGGTTTCCAATCAGAAGTAAAGCAAAATCCCAAACTCTGGCCTGCAGGGCCATTCCTTAGCTAGCCTCTGCTTTCACTCGCCAGTCTCCTCTTCTCTCTCGCCCCACGTTCACCATACTCTCACCACCAAGCACTTTCATTCTTCAACAAATACGAGCTGAGTGCCTTGTATGGGACAGGCTCTGTTGTAGGTGCTAAGGACATGGAACTGGGCAAAAAGTGAAAATCCCAGCTTTCATATGCTTAGAGCCTACCAGTGCTCTTCCGTTTCATCACATTGCTCTGTTTTATTGTCTTCATGGACTTAGCACTCTTTGAGATTATACTGTTTATATTTTGTTTACCGTCCTCGCTACTCTAGAAGGTAAGTTCTATGAGAGCAGAAACTTAGCATTCCCAAACATTCAGAGCATCTAGATGATACTAAATTTCTTGAATGTTCCATGATACCTTTATGACCACAAACACGTTTCCATATTGTTTTTCGCATTATTTGCCAGTTTAGAGGGACATCAGCAGTAAATGAAGGGGCTCATTTTTCTACAACCTCACCAGTATTGGTGTTTATGAAGAAGTGGGTTGTGGATGTGGGGTTGGGTGCGAATGAAGGGTAGTTTGATGGAGAGCATAGAAGACACTGAAGCTATCTTTACAGTTTTTGAAATATTGCATTAAAGTGTTATTTATCTTGATCGCTGAGATTTTTCTTGACACCACCTAAATTCTGAACCCAAAATGAGCACCTTACATGCCTCACTCTAGTCTCAGCCCTGTTTTGTATAAAAATGGCAAATGAGACAGGTATTTACAGATCTGCTCTTGAGACTACAAAATAACTGAAGACAGGAAAATAAAATTTGTAAAATAAACTCAGATGATCCTATCAGGAAAACCATTTGAGAGTTGTTTTCGGAATTAAATGAGATGATGCAGACAAAGCATTCTGGCATGCTGTGAGGCACAGACGTGTGCCGTGAACAGTGTAGCCAGTGATACTTCATACGGCACTATTGCCATTTCTCCCCTACTGCTACACTTGTAAAAAATTAAACTGACCTTACTAAATGGAGTTAAAAGAGTCCCTTGGGACTGCAATATTCTTTCCCAAATTAGAGTACATACCTGAAAATATTTTGGTAGGAGAAACCTCATTGGAGGATTTACAATTAATGGAAAAAAACATGAAGTAAAGAGGACTGAGATCATGAGTGAACTCATACAAAAAAGGTCTCATAATTTTTATTAATTTTTACTTTCTTGTAAATTTATTTTAGGTTCAGGGGGTTCACGTGCAGGTTTGTTACATGCATAAATTGCATGTTGCTGAGGTTTGGAGTACGAATGATCCCATTACCCAGGTAGTTAGCATAGTACCCAATAGGTGCTGTTCAACCCCTTTATCCCTCCCCCTCCTCCCAATAGTCTCCAGTGTCTATTGCTGCCATCATTGTGTCCATACATACTCAATGTTTAGCTCCCAATTACAAGTGAGAACATTCAATATTTGGTTTTTCTGTTCCTATGTTAATATACTTAGGTTAATGGCCTCTAGCTGCATCCATGTTGCTGCAAAGGATGTGATTTCATTCTTTTTTATGGTTGCATAGTATTCCACGGTGTATATGTGCCACATTTTCCTTATCCAGTTCAACACTGATGGGCACCTAGGTTGATTCCACGTATTTGCTATTGTGAATAGCGCTATGATAAACATGTGAGTGCATATGCCATTTTGGTAATATGATTTATTTTCTTTTTTGATATATAAACATATAAATATTGTGCAACTATCACAGTATTTCCAAAACAGTATATAAACAGTAATGGAATTGCTGAGTCAAATGGTAGTTCTGTTTTTGAATGCTTACTAAAATAAGATAATGGTGAGGTACCTTAAGTACAAATATTTTCAATATTCTTTTAAATACTTTGATATAGAAACATTCTCTTGATAGATATGCTTCAGAATTTGTCTCCAGATTTTAAGAAGATTTTGTAACTGTGTTTTGCTGTGTTACACAGTAAAGTATACTCCTCTCTTTGCCAATCTCCCCTTCAGGCCCACTCTGTTTGTCCTTTTTCTAAATGTCCAATGACTTCTTAATTTTATGGTCCACCATGATTGGTTCTCGTTTCCCTGGCCTATCTTAGTTTTAAGTGTCTTGATTTCCTCCTGCCTAGTGGGCACCAGGGTGCTGGCCTCAAGTCCAAATTGATCAACACAACAGTGCAAAAGCATGCTTTCTACTTGGCCATCCTTATTCTTCTTTTCCCCTTCTCAATCCTTACGTTCAAATACTTCCAAATAGAGTGACACACAAACATCTGAACCAGCCCTCAGAGCTACAGAGTATCAAACTGACATCTGCTAGAATTCTGAATAACTGTGATGTGTGTTTAGGGAGAAAATACTGCAAAGTCTTACACGGCAGATGCTAAAGTTAGTATGCATAACATTTTTGTTTGTCATTTTTGTTTTGCAGTTCAAGTCCTGGGAAATAATTTACTCTGTGATGTATGCAACAAATATGAGAATATATTGGAGGAGGGATTTTCAAATAATTAGAACAAAAATTCATGTATTTCTTTCAACAGATCTTATTTCAAAAAGATTGCTTCCTCCTACATTAGAATATGAATGTATAATTTAAGGAGTGACTTCTAACAACAAATCTGCAGGATGTATTTCAACTCTATGTTATGAGGAAGAGTTAAGTAGTGGTACCTCGTGTTCTCCTTCTAGTTCCAAGTCCTTGCCTTTGACTTTTCATTTTTTCTCTCTATGCTTATCTGAATCTGCATTTGACTGAAACGCTATTATCAAACAGCCTAAAGTGCTTCTGGAGTTTGCAATTGGCTGTTCCCAACACAGAAATAGTTACTACATTGGAGAAACTTTAGTGAAACGATTTTCTGCAATAATTCATCAACAGAAAGGCCACCAGTCTTACAAAGGCAGGGAACTTGCTTTGTGCATGGGAGCCCAGTCTTAAAGTTCATTACTAAAAAACACTGCTAAAAGTTTCATGGCCTCTATTTTACTGTCATGCCCTGTGGTGAGAGGATGCCTAGGCTTTTCCAAGAGGCTGGTCAAATTATTCTTATAGTGTGACTCCCAGAAGACCCTGCATTCGTCTCTCATGTGGAGGAGGTTGTAGATCTGGGGGCATGGATGCTCCAAAGTGGGATTTGATGGTGAGCATAAAATAGGCTGAGGCTATCTTTTACTGCAACTGAGCACAACCTCTGAGTTTCACAGTCCTTTATTCCTGACTTTAACTCTACATCTGGCTCTTTATATAAAATGATTTATAATGGAAAGGTGCCATTTCATATCTGTGGCTTTAAGAAAACTCAAATTGGCACGATTGCTAGGCTTTTTATCTTTTTGATCAGCATTTTCACCTTTACAACTGAAATAAAAGAAAGACAAATGAATAGGATTAAAAAGCTGCACATTTAGTATCATCTGGGGTCCAACTACTTATAACTTCCAGGTACATGTAGGTAAGGGCATTTTCAGGTATATCTCTAACATGAATCAGAAGCTGGCGGCCAAAAAAAAAACAGTCTACTGATGTCTTAAAACTAACAATATCAGCATAATGTAGGAAACTGAAGACAGGCATTTGCAGATCATACGTAAAGATACGGAAGTGTTTAAATAAATGAAAGAGAGAGAGAAAAAAACTCATCTGATTACTTGGGAGCTTAAAAGAACCCCTCCCCTCCCCTCCCCTCCCCTCCCATCTCCTCTCCTTTCCTCCCTTCTTTCCTTGTCTTTTTTTTTCTCTTTCTCTTTTTCTTTTTCTTTTTTTGACAGGGTTTTGCTCTGTTGCCCACGCTAGAGTGCAATGATGTGATCTTGGCTCACTGCAACCTCTGCATCCCGGGCTCAAATGATTCTCCTGCCTCAGCCTCCCAAGTAGCTGGGACTACAGGCATATGCCACCATGCCTGGCTAAATTTTATATATATATATATATATATATATATATATAATTTTTTTGTACATTTGGGGTCTTGTCATATCACCCAGTCTCGTCTCAAACTCCTGGACTCAAGTGATCTGCCCACCTTGGCCTCTCAAACTGTTGGGATTACAGGCTTGAGCCACCACACCTGGCCACAAGAACATTTTCAAAAGAATGTTGAGGTCATTTCAAAAAGGATGATACAAACCTAATATTTATTTGTAGTCAATGTAAATAGCTGCTCATACACACCCACACACAAACAAAACCTACTTAATGTGCTGTGTGTCCAGCTTCTATGTAGCCTGACACATTTTAGCACATTTACTAACTTGTATTTCTATATTTAGGAACACTAGATATAAACAGGTGAAGAGTGACAGAGCTTAGACTGTGAAACGGCCAGCGCCTACAGAATCAGTGCTGCCAAAATGCCATGCTTTGAAACTCTATTCTGGATACCCAAGAGAGAGACATTCAATACTCAACAAAATCGAAGAATCTGAAAATGGAAAATCTCTCAGATGTTCTGAGAGAAAGCAAATCCTGAGGCAGAGTCATAGGATTTGGATATAAGTCTATAGCTACATAATAAAGAAGTAAGTGCAAAAATAAAAACCTGGGCAGGAGGTTTTTAGCTGAAAAACCTAATTCACCTCACAACATATTCTGGTGAAACACTTGCTTTAAGCTGATCAGAAGTTATGCTCTATTTTGCACTATGAAATTTGGTAGTCGGTAGCCACATGAGGTTATTTGAATTTAAACTAATATAAATTAAATGAAATTAAAAATTCAGTTCCTCAACTGCACTAGCCACATTAAGTTACTCAATAGCCACACGTGGCTAGTGGTTACCATACTGGAAAGTGAAGATAGCGAACATTCTTGTCAATGCATAAAGATCTATTGGACGGTACTACTCTATATCCTTAAAATATTTAATGCAGCTTCTAGAAATTTCTAAATTCTCATAAAGGAATAGTGTAGTTCACACAGTGGGAGGATTTGGTTCTTCAGATGAACGGTAGAGACTGGATTGAGAAAATCAATGAATGTGGCAATAGAGAAGGGGTCCTGATCAGGGACTCACTCCAAAGATGTGCGAGGCAGGCAAGGGAAGGAGCCCAGCTTTAAGTCCAAAGTCTATTCTGAACAGAAAATGTCCCTGTGGAAATGTTTTTCATTTTCTTGGGAAAAATAAAAGGCGCTAGAATTCTTTGGCAGTCACAACCTAAAAGCAAATGATGTGAGATAGCAGAATTCTAAGATAGGAAGGTAAAGTCTCACTTGACTACCAAATAAAATTAGAACTATAGGTACAGTTTGACTCAAATTCTATACTTCGGTCAAGGGTAACAAGAAATGAGAGCCAAATGAAAAAAATTCCGTTTGTATTCATCTTTATAAATATAACGATGTGCTTTGTCCCATGTGGAGGCAAAGGCATGGAACCTGGTGTAATCCCTAAGTAGCCTACAAGGTAGGCTGATCCAATTCATAAAAAATGTTCATCATCCAAACAGACACCTAAAGTGGCAGACAGGGTCAGACAAAGCATGGGGCAGCTCTGGCTTCTCTAACAGAGACATTTTACTTCTTTTGCTATCAGAAAAAAAATATATATATAGCTGCTTATCTCATATTTTACGGAGATAAACAGTTGCCCTGTAACTGTTGTTTTTTGTTTTTTGTTTTTTTCCCTCACAGCATGCTGCCCTCTACAGGCCACATGGATATACATATATGTGAAGATGCATAAACAGGGTTCAGTTACATCCAAACAGGATCATTAGTAAAGGTAAGACAAAAAAGAAGGGAGGAGGTTGGTTATACTTGTGTGTCTAAAAGGCTTTAGAATCAAGATGAGAAGCAATCAACATTTATAAGCCTCCAATAAACTTTACCTCTTCAGCCCACAGACATAAGAAATGATAAATAGTACTATAGTCCTATCATGCCATTTTCCCTGAGAAACCTAAAAGTAGGTCGACAGTCACTTTTCCTTTGTTTTAACTAGGGAGGAGACGCTGGGGAAGAAAGAGAAGTAAGAATGGTTGACGTGGTTTGATGCTTTTTCCTAACATCTCCAAAGTACATCAGTTTTTATCTAAAACTTTATATATTAAAACTCAGCTCTAAATTAGGAAGTAAAAGCCAATGCATTTAGAGAAGTACACACGATTTTATCCCTAAGAGTTTAATCTTTTAAGCCCTGGCTTTAGTGAAGTAGTTAAAATCTGGCCTAAGAAATGAGAACTACCCTTCATCTTTACTTCAAATCGATTCTTTTGCAATAGTTGTGCCATAAACACACACTCGCACACACACACACACGCACACTCACAGCTGGTATGTTTATTGGTTTAGTCACTAAAGGATTTAGCTGGACAAACATCACAAAGATGATGGCTGATTTAATTGAATTTATGATCAAATGTTTTCTATTGCAGGAAGAGTGGGAAATCACTTATGGGGAGATTTGAATAATTTAAGGGAAGTTCTCTATTTGGCATTATGTTTGTATATCAAGTCTTGAGGGATTAAATACAGCTGAGGACTAGCAGAGAATTCACATAGAGATACACAAAGATATGCTGTACAACAACGTAATGAGGGCCAGAATATTGATCCCTTTGTGTTAATATTTCTATTCATTTATCTCATTTATAGTCTGAGTAATAATAACCACACACACATATATATATAAACTCTATGAGACTTCCACTGTAAACCAACACTAGATTTTTCTGAAATCCCAAAGATGTTGAAATGATTTTAAAATATTCTTTCAGAGAAGACAGAAAAATAATTGTGTTGGGAGTTGTATATGTGTGTGTTTAAGGCTTTTCAAAGTGCATTTTTGTTGTTGTTAAAGACATAATGAAACCTATTATTAAAGTTAATGTCATTGCCATGATGGAAATAACTATTTAACATGGGATCTGTGCCTTAGGGTATGGTCGTGGCTCAGTGTCTAAAAGAAAAAGGCCAGTTACCTTTGGAATCCCCTTCCCATTTTCCTCACCACAACAGATATGGCATGGCCATGCTCCCAGACTTTATTCATTGTGTTTTGAGAGATAATTCATCTACTCTCCCTCTCTAAATGCTGTAAACAGCAAGGATAATTACTTTTAGTCTCACCAGTGAAATCACTGGGCCAAGTGGATGCCCAGACCCTACACTCCTGGCTTAGGGTTATCCATCAGTTTGTGTATAGGTTATATCACGAGAAAAGGTCTAACAGACATTTGAACCTGGTAACAGTGATCTGTCTATGGGTTTCTTTCAATCTAATTAGGAAAACTGTCTAATAAAATGTGTTTCGAGACTAAGGATAAATCACAGTATTGCATTAATTATGTACAATGCTACTGGTTAACACACCACTCTTAGGAAGAAACTGTTGAGGAAGGGGAAATCTTGTTTTTACACAGCAAGTATTTGAAAACAAAAGTTTTGGTGACCAAGCAGTTCAGCATGTGCCCCTAAGAAGGCAGAAATAATATTCCAGAAGATGTCTGGGGACTCTATGTAGGAGTGGTATCCATGTTGAAGGGTAATTGCTTATTTGGAGCTGAATGAAACACTCTCACTGGGAGGTACGACAGGGAACACTGAAAAAGAGAAGGGAGGTAAACTAATATTTGCCAAAGGACTGTGTTTAGTAAGGTACCCAGTAATTTATACTCTTACCTTACTTAAAGATTAAACAATAATCCTGCCAAGAGGTTATACAAATTGAAAAGCTGAGGCTCAGAGAAGTTAGAGAGCTTCCTGAATATCACACATTTCAGTAGTGGAACTAGGGATGAACGTGGTTCCGATGCTACCAAAGATGATGCTGGCTCCAGGCATTTTCTTGTCATTTGTGTCAATAATTAGCTTGTTCAACCTTCCTCCTTCTCTTCTGCTTTTTCCTTTGCTCATGTCAATACTATTTACTGATGGTATATATTCTTAGGTCAGTAAGACCACTAAGTACACAACATGTTAGATGCAGGTATTAACAAGAATACTGTAGGAGCTCTATCCTCACCATGAATAGAAATTGAGCCCCGGTTTTATAGAGTCTCCCCAAATGATGAGAGGGATATATTATTTCATGAAAATCAAACAACCAGAGGGTGGAATGGGTAACAGTGGATACTAGGGATGACATTGTTGTTAAAATCATCTCTTTTTTAGCTAGGGATGGTGGTAGGT
This sequence comes from Theropithecus gelada, assembly GCF_003255815.1. Taxonomy (NCBI): domain Eukaryota; kingdom Metazoa; phylum Chordata; class Mammalia; order Primates; family Cercopithecidae; genus Theropithecus; species Theropithecus gelada. The sequence continues at coordinate 112,879,103 of NC_037670.1, forward strand.
ACTTTTAGTCCCAGCTACTTGGGAGGCTGAGATGGGAGGATTGCTTGAGCCCTGGAGGTCAAGGCTGTAGTGAGCCATGATCCTGCCACTGCAGCCTGGGCAACAAAGCTGCAAAAAAAAAAACAAAAACAAAAACGCTAAAAAACAAATAGTGTCTTTCTCCAGTGACTTCTTATATTCATCTTCATTTTGAGGCTGAACATTCACTAAATTTATAAATATTTTCTTAATCAAATGAAAATGATATCAGTAAGTTTGAGGAAAAGTATCACATATCATGTGTTTCTTTTATATAAGGAGAAGTAAAAATGATTGCATTTTATTCATGCTTCACTTTCCCAAATGTGGCAGTTTTCAATGTCCTAAAGCTTAAGAATTAAGGTATATATATACCCACAGGGGCCCAGTGAGGAAGACCTGGCTCAGCCCTTGATTTGGAAGGCTTATTTAGAAAATGGAACCCCTCTCAACAGCATCTCATATGTGATGAACAGGAAGCTGAGTCTTTACGGTGTTTTCTGAGTAGAGTTAGGGGAGATCAAGGAGATCGGGAACAACAGCAGAGAGGTGAATTCTTAAGGGAGTTCAAAAAGGGTAGAGAGCTGTGTGTCTAACCCCTAACAGTTACCAACAGAAAAGAGAGAGAGAGAACACAAGAAGGAGAAAGGAATAGAGACGCTTGCAACAGGCTGCGCCCCTCAGGAGGGAACAGCGTGGCTTCTGGAGGGGAGGAGGCAGGGAAAGGAATGTCTGCTTGATGTTCTTTGATATTTCCACTATTCCCCCTGCAGATTTATTATGCTTATTGGGTACTCCAGAGCTATTATTCTCAGGGTGTTTACAAATAAAAGAGGGGTGAGAAGCAAAAATAAAAAGCAAGATCTCTGGACACTTGAGTGCAAAATGCAATGACTCTTTAGTGTAGCATTTCCAAAGCAGCAGACATCCACATTTGTATTACACTGACAAGCATTTAAAATAAATGAATATTGCACAAGTTGATGTAGAATTGTGTCACCCAATATGGCAGCCACCAGCCACTTGTGGTCCTTAACTCTTATTAATTACATTTAAATATAATAAAAAATTCAGTTCCTGATTCACAGTAGTCATATTTTAAGTGTCCTGGAACCACAGAGGCCTAACGGCTACTGCATTTGTCAGCACAGACATAGAAATGTCAGGCCAAACTTTTGGTTACCTCAGAGGCCAGCAGCCTTCTTGAGCATAATCTCTTTTTTCTCTGTGCTAGGGATAAAAACCGATTTCTTCCTTACATATAATTTTGAAGACACCGGGTGTGAACCAGGCAACTTGAAGTCAGAAGCCTATGCCTGTTACCTGATGGGTCAGAGACCAGGCAAAACAGACTGTGTCTGACCTGGGTAGGACTGGGTTTGCTCCTCCTCTGTGCTCTGCTTCACTCCATGACTCGGGATTGAATGGGAAACTCCAGTACCCACTTGTGATAAGCAAAATGGCCCCCAAAGATGTCCACCTGTTAACCCCTGAAGCTGGTGAACAGGTAACTTTTCATGGCAAAAGGGACTGTGCAGAGAGAGTAACCTGGATTAACCAGGTGGGCCCAATCTAATTACATGAACCTTTGGAAGCAGAGAACTTTCTCCTGCTGGAGGCAGAGGAGATGGGGCAGAGAGGAAGTCAGAGAGATCAGAAGTTTGTTTGATGGAGAAGGTGGCTATGTGATGAGGCATGCAGGAGGCATTGAACGGGTGGAGACAGTGAGCAAGGAAGTGAGACCTCAGCCCTACCCCACAAGGAACTGAATTCTGCCAACAACCTGCGTGAGCATGGGAGTAAATTCTCCCCGAGAGCCTCCAGATAAGATTCTCCCCAAGAGCCTCCAGGTAAGAGCCCAAGTTGGTCAACATCTTGATTTTGGCCTTGTGAGACCCAGAGAAAAGAAACCAGCTCAGCTCATCCACACTTCTGCCTGACAGAACTGTAAGGTAATGTTTGTAGTATTCTACACCAATACATGTGTGGTATTTTGTTATGGCAGTCACAGAATACAAACACCCACTGTATATTTGGGAGAAGCAGAGGAACTCCTACAGTTTATGCTTCTAGAATCTGTTTGGAGAAGAGTTCAAGAAAGCCTAATTCCATCTCCTCCTTTCAGGGAAATGAGCAGCCCAGCTGCCTCTAGAAGCTCTGTGCCACTTCAGAAGTAAGGTTGGGTTTTATTCCTTAATGAGCTGGATGGCAGGAGGAAGGTATTAGCCGCACCATAAGCGCGTACTTTTTGGATGAGGAGTCCAACACATAATCTGATAGGATGAAAAGCAATGGCTGTTGCCAACTCCCAAGCCTGGCACATACTGCCAATTAGTAAGAGAGAAGATGGGTATTTTCTGTCTATCAGAAGGGGAACAAAAAACGCGTGTCCAAGAGATAACAAACAGCATGGGGCCTGCCCTTGGCCATCACCAGGGGTTACTAATGACACTGAATTCTTCGCTACAAACAAAAAGAGACATGGATAAGAAATCTGGCACTGACACAAAATGATAGGGGCTAACCTCCTGGGGGCAGTGGGAGCTGTATGGAAGAGGTGACAAACCTCACTGGTAGGGTGTGAGTGGGTAGCAGACAGGCCTGTCATCTCTGGCACTTAGACTGTCACAAAGCCAGCCTTTTTCCCATGGTGCACTACCCAGCAGTAGGCAGGAGAGGCCCAAGTTGGTGGTGCGGGCAGTCAGCCAGCTGCAAACACTGTTTTCCCCAGGACAGAGAAGTCATGTTTCTGTTCTGTCTCAGCTCTCTTGGCTGCATGAAATCTAGATTGGGAATGGCATCAGGTCCCAGAAGAGACATCCCCACTCATGGCTGCAGTGAGAACAAAATAAAATTGATATTGATAAGCTCCCATGAATATGGGGTTTTAAAATCGATAATATTCCCTTCATAAGATTCACTGGAGTACATACATTCCTAGTTGTTATTTGCAATTGTGCTGATCATTTGACCTCATGAGCCTGTTTTTAATTTTAGGCTATAAAATGAAGATGATAATATCTGCCCTGACTACCTCAAAAGACTGCCATAAGCTATGTGGGGATGTGACAATACACATTGCAAAAGGCTGTCTAACTGTTAGTTCCACCACAACTATAACTGTGGAGATGAGTTGCATGTCAGGCCTTTGACTATGTCTGTTTCATATGCTTTCACATTTATACTGTTGCCACTGCTAGTGATCAGAGCTAGGCCTTTGGCAAATTTACCATCTTCCACTCAGATAGTTTTCTCTTTGTCCTCCTGGCACCTGCTTGCGACCTGAATCTTTGGACAGATCTTTATTGTCTTTTCCAAGGCTCTCTAGGACTCCCACCAGGGCCTGGGAAGCATTTCCTATTTTAGGTCCTCTTCTTTTTCCTTTCAAGAATCCTATCTGCAATTTCCTAGAAGAGCTGCTCTCTGTTAGATGGCAAAGGGTTTAGGGGGTCTTGATAAACATCATAGCTATGTAATGCTTTCAGTAACTGAACTAATGATTAATTCTCATGAAAACAAATGTCTCCAGAAATTGCTACGAACTGCAACTTCCAAGCAAGCAGGTGAGCCTTTGGGGCCTGGAAACAATACTATATGTATGGCTGTGAAGAGTCAGGACAAGAGACCTGCTTGGATTGGACTGTCTGCGTATTGAAAACAGTACCTTTTCAAGGGTATGGCATGTGGTGAAGAACTACACCTCATGCAGTGTTCTAATGCTGAACTCAAATCCATAGAGCTGGGCAGTGGACAGCTGCAGCTCATCCTTTGAGTTAAAAGACTGGAATTCCAAAATGTCTGCTTTAGTGTCTGCTTTAGAGCTTATCAGCCCAATAAACCCATCCCCAAAACAGTGAATTAGTGATGTATAGAATAATTTCTTTGAAAATATTATGAGAAGAAGTCTCCAGGCACTAAATAAATTAAAATTGTTACTTTGAAGTAAATAGAGTTATAACAAAAATGATCAACAATGAAAAAAATGTGAAAGTGGGGAAAGATGATTTCAGATCTCACTCAACTCAACTGCTCCTCCTAGTGCAATAACAGTGTTCTTACCTTCCTCTCACATTTCTAAACAGGGAAAGACATTTAAAACTCTAGCTTACTTTGCAATATATTATTATGTTAGAAAATTTTAGATCAACTTAGAACATTAGGGAGAATGGAAAACAGGGTCTTTCAGTTTCGTGCGAAGTCTCTGACTTAAATCTTAATGGGACATATCATCTATAATGACAAGAAAAATACAATAAAGCACCACCAACATAAATACAGAGTGAAAGTTACATTATTCCTCTGAATATTATTTTAAATACATTATGTTTTATGCATATGTAACTCCAAGTCACCTTTGAAATATGTCTTGGAAGTTAGACATCAAATCAGATAAAATACTCACGGAAAGTTCAAGAACACAAAGTTAGGAAACATTTCTAAATCTTTTAAATTCGGGTTTGTGACTCCACTGGAACATTCAATTGTAGCAGGTAAGATTTTTCTTCTCTGTTTTTGTGTTCCCAGAAAGGTAGCTTTGTTTAAATGTCTCTGTATTTACTACACAATTTAAAATATCAATTCTTACAAATTCTTAGGAGAAATCCAGTTTTACTTAACTAACAGAGGATTATAAGCAGAACCATAGCATATGTGGGAACAAGCAGGAAAAGGTTAACCTGTGCCTACTCAAGTCTGTAGACGTGCTTCTTATTACCAGCCACAAGTGGCCTTTTCCAGATCTGTCTTCTGTGACTTAGTGGTTTTTCCTTAGTTCTCTTTTTGATACTTTCAAACCTCTGAAATCGTTCAGCTGTTTAAAAGTTCCAAAACAAGCAAATGTGTTCCTGGAATCTTCCCCTTAACTTTGCTGGAGAGGATATACTAAGGCTTCTTCTCCAGCCAAAATAATAAAAGATCTTTTAAGTGGCTAAAATTCTTGGTTGATTGCACATACATGCCAATGTCAGACAACTATAAATAGAGAGATTTGGAAGAGAAATAGGGAGAATATAACTGCAACGAAATAAAATGGAATGTCTTGAAGGTAATCAGAAAACAGTACATGTTTTTACGAAACTAAGATTTGTCTCCCTTTAATCCACAATCCCCTTTACGGAGGAAGAGCCCACATGGATTATGCACTTCCAGTACGAGGGAATAAAAGGACTTTTTTTTCTTTATTAATATACATTTATTATTCTCAATCACATAATTAAGATTTCTTCTTTCTATTATTCTTTTGAATTTGGATATCTGTTGGATCTTATGATATTTTCCCCCATCACTGCTTTGTTTTCACAGAACAATAAAAGAATCTTTCAAAGGATGAAATTATGTCCATGGTTGCTGATATAAATGAATTCAGCAGGGAATTGCCTATGTGTTACCTAGAGTTGGCCCCAAAATAAACTGGATCTTTTGTTATAGCTATTCAAATAAACTTAAGGATTCATTTCTCAAGAAATTTCTACTCTCTTAGGCAGGTTAACATATCCACTAGCTTCAATACCTAGGTTAATATATATTTTTAAAAGCATTGTTACTTAATTTTGAACAGTGACCTACTTCTTTATATTAACCCACCTATCTTATATTAACCTATCTAAACTGAACTCAAATTGGTTCTTGCAAATTAGTTCAATTTATTTTAAACCTATTACCACCGTACAAGAGAATTTAACAGTTACTTCAGTTTAGTAATTGTGCTATAGACAAGCAAATTAGTTGGCAATGGAGAAAACCATCACTCATGTAATAGTCTTTTAATGTAGTTCTTTCAAATTCTGATCTCACTCCTTAACTGAAAGATGCTGAAATGTTGATGATGGTTGCAAGGACCATTTGGAGGAAAAATCAATAATATAATTAACATCTCTGCATCTTAGTTCTCTTTAAATTGCATTGGTTTGAATTGGCTAGAGGCTACGGCTTGGCTCTAAAGATTCAGCACTTAATATTAGAATACCAGAAAGTAGCATTTTAATATTTTTAGTAATGATTTTGTTACTTAGTGTCTCTGAAATAAACCCTTAAGGCAAGACTTACAAGGACTTAAAAATAGCAAGTTTCTAAACAAGCCATGTTCATAATTTTAAAATCTTACCTCAAGCTCGGCTTTTATCATTTTCCTTAAAATATTTAAAAAATAATCTAATGGTGAGACTCAGTTTATTAAATGCCTTTGAATTATCATTCTAATGATAAATTCTCTAATTCTAATTACCTGTTCTCCAGAAATGCTGCTATGCTACATCTGATAGTTTCAAATTTTCCTGTTACTTTAAATACAGGTTTACAGATTCAATGGCTTTATCAAGAATTGTTTCATAAAGTGGTTATCTGGTTGGAAGGAATGATGCCATATTCCTATGAGACAGGAATGTGTTTGATCATTTAATTAAGGTAGGAACTGTATACTGTATATATTACTTGGTGTATAAAAGCACTTAATTAAAATATGTTAGACCAGTGATCAGGAAATGGGGAGGCAGAGAAGAGGAGTATGCACAGAAAGCTCCCAGAAGAGGGAATGCTTCCCAGGGGAGCCTTGAGAGCAAGAACTGGCTCTTCAAATGGCACATGCAAAGCCCCATGTTAGACAAAAATGGTTATACCTATGTGTTCAAGTTACAAATTTAATAAAAATAAATGGCCAAATCCCTAAACTACCGTAGAATTTAATGTATTCATTTTATGAGTTCCTTGCCATTAGCTGTCCACTGTATCCACTGACAGCATGGATTAGCAGCATTTTAATATGAAAAAGTTTTTCTTATTTTTTTCGTAACTGGGAGTATCCAAAATTAAACATGTGATAACAGTGAAAAATGTGAGTATAACACTAAATTCCAAGTAGACAGAATTGTATGACAAATTGCAGTTTATTTAATCAACCCAGTTCCAGTTGTCTTTTCTCCAGCATAATCCTTGAAATGTGACACCCACAAGTAAATGGGAATGACTAAATTACTGTTTCCAACTTCCAATGATTTTCTAACACCTTGGCTTGCAATAAAAGTCTCCTGAATAACTACAAAATCCAGATCTTCAGATTTTATGAAATTTCAAAAACCATAAATAAAACTAACTAAGGTCAGATGAGAGAACAGACATGAAATAAATGGAGAACACATACTTCAAGACATAAATGCATTTAGCTTCCCAATAAGGCTTAAGCGAAAAATAGGCAAAGTGAAAAAATCTGAAAGATCAACTTTAGCTCAAAAGTTGTCACCAACATCATTTATATTAGAAGGTCAGTCACTATATTGTATTTTCTAAATGCTTTTTTGCTAATACAAAAATATTTCTTGGAATTTAGCTGCAAGGAGACTGACCACAAGGAATTTTAGGATTTACAGTTCTGAAGCAATGCCACATCTCTCTAGGAACTCAAATTCATACAGTGTTGGCTCAGGCTGAACACGGTAGCTAGCACACAGTTAAGGTTTAACAGCAGTTTAATGGTTAAATGAATGAATAAATACACAACAGGATGAATGAACAATGTCATGAAAAACATATAAGAAGAGTTGTAAATATTAAAAGAGAAAGAAAGAGAATGAGCACAATCTGTATAAAGACTTACTTATTCCACGCTTGTCTAAGGTTTTTAGAGCTGTACAGGGTAAAGCGTTCTGAAATAAAAGAGAAAAATGATAAACAATCTTTGTATCAAATGTATATATTACAAGCATGTTGAAAAAACTTCAACTTTAAAAAAAGACAGTGGGCTATTCAGTCAGTTAGGCCAGCATAGTAAGGTCTTCACTTTTATACTGGGCAGTTGTAAAGAGTAAAACAGGAAGGTTACAACATATTAAACGGTGAAGCATTGTTTTCTTTTGTCTAAGATGGTTTACTTCATAATTTGGTTTCATAGTAACTATTTCTTAGAATAACTAAGTTTTAATTGAGTTGAAAAAAGAAATGCAAATTCCAAACCTCCAACCTGTAAGTAGATTTATAGAAGCATATCAATACATTTTGTCAAGTGAGGCTTGCTGTTTTTTTCCTATGATGATTTCTCTGACCAAATACGATAATGTTGGGTCTCCTTTCCTATACTGTATGGTATTTATACATGCTCAAAGTCAAAGTACCAGAGTCCTATACTGTATATTTACATTTATCTGTGAACAATCTTTAGATTTGTTTTAGTTTAAAAAGGAACATGTTTGTTTTACCAAGTTAAACAATAAAGTGATAGAGAATAGATATTATAATCTCTTCAGAATCTCATTCTTTCACTTCTGATGCTATGGCAATTGTTAATGATTTGATATGTCCCTTTTCAATATTTTTTGTTTATGGAATACACCCATCCTTATGTGCAAACTTATATACCACTGATTTTTTGAATGGATTTTACAATAAACATTACCCTTGAAACTTTTTTGGCACTTAACAATATATACCGGATAGTCCTTCAAATCAAGAAATATATGTAACAAATTTTTTTTTTTTTTTGAGACAGAGTCTTGCTCTGTTGCCCAGGCTGTAGTGCAATGGCCCAGTCTTGGCTCACTGCAACCTCCACCTCCTGGGTTCACACGATTCTCCTGCCTCAGCCTCCCGAGTAGCTAGAATTACAGGCATGCGCCACCACACCCAGCTAGTTTGTATTTTCAGTAGAGACAGGGTGTCATCATGTTGGTCAGGCTGGTCTCGAATTCCCGACCTCAGGTGATCCACCTGCCTTGGCCTCCCAAAGTGCTGGGATTACACGAGTGAGCCATCGCGCCCAGCCTGTAACGATTGTTTTAAAATTGTATAACGTTTCATAGAATAGAAGTACCATAATTTATCTGACTGTTCTCCCATTGATGAACCTTTAAGTAGTTTCCAATTTCTTTTCCCTTACAAACAATACTTAAGCAAATATCCTTGCACATGTCTCTCTACATACAGATGCTTTCATTTCTGTTGGATGGATTCCCCAATATAGAATTGCTTGGCAAATGGTATGCATATTTTACAATTTAATAAATGCCGACAGAGTACTTTTCATTTTCCCACCAGTGATGAAAAAGAATGTCACTTTCTCCATATGTCTTCTAGCATTGGTTGTTATCAGTTGTTTACATGTTGCCAAAGCTACACTTGATAAAACATTCTTGGGCTTCTTTTCATATGCTTTCTGGCCATTTACATTTCTTCTACTGTTTCAAATTTCATTTTTCATAGCTGGTACCAATTTTAATATTGGATTCTTGGTTTTTTATCAATCAGTTTATACAAGTATTTTTGTATATGATCAAGTTGACCCGTGTGTGTGTGCATGTGTGTGTATAAAAGTGAAATATGTATGCACTTTTTTCCACATAGAAATTTAAATTTTTATTTAGTAAAATATTCTTATTCTTTTTTATTTTACTTTATGTTCCAGGATACATGTGCAGGACATGCAAGTTTGTTAATGTAGGTATACTTGTGCTGCGGTGGTTTGCTGCACCTATCTGCCCATCATCTAGGTTTTAAGCCCTGCATGCATTAGCTATTTGTCCTGATGCTCTCCCTCCCCTCACCCCCCGACTCCCCAACAGGCCCCTGTGTGTGATATTTCCCTTGCGGTATCCATGTGTTCGCATTGCTAAATTCCCACTTATGAGTCAGAACATGCTTGGTTTTCTGTTTATGTGTTAGTTTGCTGAGGATGATGGCTTCCAGCTTCATCCACGTCCCTGCAAAGGACATGATCTCATTCCTTTTTATGGCTACATAGTATTCCACAGTTAATATGTACCACATTTTCTTTATCTGGTCTATCATTGATGGGCATTTGGATTGGTTCCATGACTTTGCTACTGTAAATAGTGCTGCAATAAACATATATGTGCATGTGTCTTTATAGTAGAATTATTCATATTCTTTTGGGTATATACACAGTAATGGGACTGCTGGGTCAAATAGTATTTCTGGTTCTAGATCCTTGAGGAATCACCACACTATCTTCCACAATGATTGAACTAATTCACATTCCCACTAACAGTGTAAAAGCATTCCTATTTCTCCTCAGCCTCACCAGCATCTGTTGTTTCCTGACTTTTTAATAATTGCCATTCTGACTGGCATGAGATGGTCTCACTATGGTTTTGATTTGCAATTCTCTAATGATCAGTGATGTCGAACTTTTTTTCACATGTCTATTGGCTGCATAAATGTCTTCTTTTGAGAAATTTCTGTTCACATCCTCTGCACACTTTTTGATGGGGTTGTTTGTCTTTTCCTTGTAAATCTGTTTAAGTTCCTTGTAGATTCTGGGTATTAGACCTTTGTCAGATGGGTAGACTGCAAAAATGTTCTCCCATTCTGTTGCCTGTTTATTCTGTTCACTCTGTTCATTCTTTTGCTGTGCAGAAGCTCTTTAGTTTAATTAGATCCCATTTGTCAATTTTAGCTTTTGTTGCAATTGCTTTTGGCATTTTTGTCATGAAATCTTTGCCCATGCCTAAGTCCTGAATGGTATTACTTGGGATTTTTTCTAGGGTTTTTATGATTTGGGGCTTTATATTTAGTTCTTTAATTCATTTTGAGTTAATTTTTGTATAAGGTGTAAGGAAGGGGTCCAGTTTCAGTTTTCTGCATATGGCTAGCCAGTTTTCCCAGCACCATGTATTAAACAGGGAATCCTTTCCCCATAGTTTGTTTTTGTCAGGTTTGTCGAAGATCAGATGGTTATAGATGTGTGACATTGTTTCTGAGGTCTCTGTTCCATTCCATTGGTCTATATGTCTGTTTGGTGCCAGTACCATGCCTTTTTTTTTTTTTCTTTTGGTTACTATAGCTTTGTAGTATAGTTTGAAGTCAGGTAGCATGATGCCTCCAGCTTTGTTCTTTTTGCTCAGGATTGTCGTGGCTATACGGGTTCTTTTTTGGTTTTATCTAAAATTTAAAGTAGTTTTTTTTTTTTTCTAATTCTGTGAAGAATGTCAATGATAGCTTGATGCGGATAGCTTTCAATCTATAAATTACTTTGGGAGGTATGGCCATTTTCATGATAATGATTCTTCTTATCCATGAGCATGGAATGTTTTTCCATTTGTTTGTGTCCTCTCTTATTTTCTTGAGCAGTGGTTTGTAGTTCTCCTTGAAGAGGCCCTTCACATCCCTTGCTAACTGTATTCCTAGGTATTTTATTCTCTTTACGGCAATTGTGAATAAGAGTTCATTCATCATTTGGCGCTCTGTTTGTCTATTGTTGGTACATAGGAATGCCTGTGATTTCTGCATATTGATTTTGTATGCTGAGACTTTGCTGAAGTTCCTCATCAACTTAAAAAGTTTTTGGGCTGATACGATAGGGTTTTCTAAATATAGAATCATGTCATCTGCAAACAGAGGCAATTTGACTTCCTCTTTTCCTATCTGAATACCCTTTATTTCTTCTTTCTCTTGCCTGATTGCCCTAGCCAGAACTTCCAATACTATGTTGAATAGGAGTGTTGAGAGAGAGCATCCTGGTCTTGTGACAGTTTTCAAAGGGAATGCTTCCAGCTTTTGCCCATTGAGTATGATATTGGCTATGGGTTTGTTATAAATAGCTCTTACTATTTGGAGATAGTTCCATCAATACCTAGTTTATTGAGAGTTTTTAAAATGAAGGGATGTTGAATTTTATCAAAGGCCTTTTCTGCATCTATTGAGATAATCATGTGGTTTTTGTCATTGGTTCTGTTTATGTGATGGATTACGTTTATTGATTTTCATATGTTGAAGCAGCCTTGCATGCTGGGGATGAAGCTTTTTGATGTGCTGCTGGATTTGGTTTGTCAGTATTTTATTGAGGATTTTTGTATCAATGTTCATCAAGGATATTGGCCTGAAGTTTTCTTTTTTGTGTGTGTTTCCACCTGGTTTTGGTATCAGGATGATGCTGGCCTCATAAAATGTGTTAGGGAGGAGTTCCTCCTTTTCGATTGTTTGGGATAGTTTCAGAAGGAATAGTACCAGTTCCTCTCTGTATCTCTGGTAGAATTCAGCTGTGAATCCATCTGGTCCTGGGCTTTTTTTGGTTTGTAGCCTATGAATTACTGCCCCAATTTCAGAACTTGTTATTGGTCTATTCAGAGATTCAACTTCTTCCTGGTTTAATCTTGGGAAAGTGTATGTGTTATGAGTTTATCCATTTCTTCCAGATTTTCTAGTTTATTTGTGTAGAGGTGTTTACAGTATTCTCTGATGGTAGTTTGTATTTCTCTGGGGTCAGTGGTGATATCCCATTTATCATTTGCTATTGCATCTATTTGATTCTTCTCTCTCTTCTACTTTATTAATCTAGCCACTGCTCTATTTTGTTAATTTTTTCAAAAAACAAAAAACAAACAAACAAACAAAAAACCCAGCTCCTGGATTCATTCATGTTTTGAAGGGTTTTTTTGTGTCTCTATCTCCTTCAGTTCTCCTCTGATCTTATTTCTTGTCTTCTGCTAGCTTTTGGATTTGTTTGCTCTTGCTTCTCTAGTTCTTTTAATTGTGATATTTGGGTGTCGATTTGAGCTCTTTCTAGCTTTCTCATGTAAGCATTTAGTGTGATAAGTTTCCCTCTTAACACTTCTTCAGCTGCATCCCAGAGATTCTGGTACATTGTCTCTTTGTTCTCATTGGTTTCAAAGAACTGCTTGATTTCTGCCTTAATTTCATTATTTAGCCAGGAGTCATTCAGGGGCAGGCTGTTCAATTTCCATGTAGTTGTGTGGTTTTGAGTGAGTTTCTTAATCCTGAGCTCTAATTTGATTGTACTGTGGTCTGAGAGAATGTTTTATTATGATTTCAGTTCTTTTGCACTTGCTGAGGAGTGATTTATTTCTAATTATTTGGTTGTTTTCTGAATAATAAGTGCCATGTGGGACTGAAAATAATGTATAATCTGTGGATTTGGGGTGGAGAGTTCTGTGGCTGTCTATAAGGTCCACTTGATCCAGAGCTGAGTTCAGGTTCTGAATATCCTTATTAATTTTCTGTCTCATTAATCTAATATTGACAGTGGGGTGTTAAAATCTCTCACTATCATTTTGTGGGAGTCTAAAACTCTTTGTAGGTCTCTAAGAACTTGTTTTGTGAATCTAGGTGCTCCTGTATTGGGTATATAAATATTTTGGATAGTTAGTTGTTCTTTTTCAATTGTACCATTTACCATTATGTAATGCCCTTGTCTTTTTTTTAATCTTTGTTGGTTTAAAATCTGTTTTGTCAAGGGACTAGGACTGCAACCACAGTCTTTTTTTTTTCTTCTTTCCATTTGCTTGGTAACTTTTGCTCCCTTTATTTTGGCCCTATATGTGTCTTTGCACATGAGATGGGTCTTCTGAATACAGCACACTGATGGGTTTTGATTCTTTATCCAGTTTACCAGTGTGTCTTTTAATTGGGGCATGTAGCCCATTTACATTTAAGGTTAATATTGTTACATGTGAATTTGATCCTGTCATCATGATGCTATCTGGTTATTTTGCACACTAGTTGACGCAGTTTCTTCACAATGTCATTGGTCTTTATATTTTGGTGTGTTTTTCGCAGTGGCTAGCACCAGCTTTTCCTTTCCATATTTAGTGCTTCCTTCAGCAGCTCTTGCAAGGCAGGCCTGGTGGTGACAAAATCCCTCAGCATTTGCTTGTCTGAAAATGATTTTATTTCTCCTTCATTTATGAAGCTTAGTTTGGCTGGATATGAAATTCTGTTTGAAAATTCTTTTCTTTAAGAACATTGAATATTGGCCCCCACTGTCTTCTGGCTTGCAGGGTTTCTGCTGAGAGATCAGTTGTTAGTCTGATGGGCTTCCCTTTGTAGGTGACCTGTCCTTTCTCTCTGGCCGCCCTTAACATTTTTTCCTTCATTTTGACCTTGGAGAATCTGCTGATTGTGTGTCTTGGGGTTGGTATCTTTATGGTATTCTCTGTATTTCCTGAATTTGAATGTTGGCCTGTCTTGCTAGGTTGGGGAAGTTCTCCTAGATAATATCCTGAAGTGTGTTTTCCAACTTGGTTCCATTCTCCCTGTCTCTTTCAGGTACTACAATCGATTGTAGGTTCTGTCTTTTTACTGCTTGATCAATTTGGCTATTGATACTTGTGTATGCTTCATGAAGGTCTCATGCTGTGTTTTTCATCTCCATCAGGTCATTTATGTTCCTGTCTAAACTGGTTATTCTAGTTAGCAGCTCCTGTAAGGTTTTTATCAAGGTTCTTAGCTTCTTTGCATTGAGTTAGTGCATGCTCCTTTAGCACAGCAGAGTTTGTTATTACCCACCTTCTGAAACCTACTTCATCCATCTCATCTTCTGTCCAGTTCTGTGCCCTTGCTGGAGAGGCGTTGCAATCATCTGAAGGAGTAGAGGCACTCTGGCCTTTTGGGTTTTCAGTGTATTTTTGTTGATTCTTTCTTATCTTCATGAGTTTGTCTAGTGTCAATCTTTGAGGCTGCTGACCCTTGGAGGAGGTTTTTCTGCGAACATTTTTGTTGATGCTGCTGTTGCTTTCTGTTTGTTTATTTTTTCTTTCAATGGTCAGGTCTCTCTTCTGTATGGCTGCTGCCATTTGCTGGGTATTTACTTCAGGCCCTATTTATCTGTTTCACTCTCGTGCCTGGAGTGAACTTGAGAAGGCTGGAGAACAGCAAAGATGGGTGCCTGCTCCTTTCTCTGGGATCTCTGACCTCAAGGGGCAGCTACCTGATGCCAATAGAAACACTTCTATGTAGGGTGTCTGACAACCCCTGTTAGAGGGTCTCACCCAGTTGGGTGGCACGGGGAGCAGGACCCATTTAATGAAGTACTTTGGTTGTCCCTTGGTGGAGGGGTGTGCCGAGCTGGAGGGAAACCCACTCATCTGGGCTGCCTGGATTCCTCAGAACTAGCAGGAGGAAAGACGAAGTCTGCTGGTCTGCAGAGACTATGGCCACCCCTCCCCCTAGGTGTAAGGCCCAGAGAGATCAGAGTTCTGCCCCTGAGCCCCTGGCTGGAGTTGCTGGAGTTTCTGCAGGGACGCCCCATTCCCGTGAGAAAAGATGAGTCAGGGTCAGGTCTGAAGAGGTACTCTGGCCACAGTCTGCCACAGCTGGTGTGTTGGGCTGTGGGGAATCCCTCTTGGGACCGAGCCACCCAGCTTCCCTGGCTTCAGCAGGGGAAGAGCATAGCCTAGAGCTATAGAAATGGCTGCTGCCCTTATCTTGCCCTGGGAGCTTAGTGTGTTAGGCAGCTAGCAGTCCCAGTATTGGCTGCTGCCCCTCCCTGACGGAGCTCTGAGGGTTTAGACAGCAGGTAGCCGCAGCTGTGGTGATGGCCAGCCCTCCCACCAGGAGCTTGGAATGCTTAAGCAGATTCTAGCTTAGTGGCTGTTGAAAATCTGAGCAGCTCCATGGTTGGAACCCTAGGCCCTGGTGATGTGGGCTCATGAGTGGGATCTTCCAATTCGCGGGTTACACAGTTCCGTGGAAAAAGCACAGTTTCCCAGGCTGGGTAGCACACTCACTCACTGTCTCCCCTGACTAGGGGGTGAGGGGTCCCCTGCCCTGTGTGGCTCTCAGGTGGGCCGCCACACTACACCGCTCTTCCTTCCTCTCTGTGGATCATGCCAGCTGCCTAGTCTGTCCGCATGACAGAACCTGGATACCTCAGTTGCCAGTGCAGGATTCGCAAGCTGTTTTAGTTCTTTTTGATGGGAGCCTTGGATCGCCACTGCTTCATAGTCGGCCACCTTGGCTCTGCCCCAAATTACTCTTTTTCTTTTGGCTTTCTTGTCTTGTTTAAAGAAGAAGACCCTGATCTTGATTTTATACAAACAATAACTTCATTTTTCTCCTACTTTTTTTTTAAAAACAAATTGTTACTTCTTGGCTTTACTATCTGGAATTTATTTTGTAAATACGGTATGACATTTTCTTTGTTCAAGGAGGACAGACGATTATGCCAGGATTTGGTAAAAATCAATCATTATAGATCACTCTTTCTCTGATAATTTGAAGTGACACCTTTGTCCTATATTACATTCCAAAATATATAAGAGCCTGGACTCTTTAATACTCATCTATGTATGTCATTATCATAGTATTTTCATTAGAGTGCCTCTTGTTATCCAGGAAATGTCTTTTCTTACTAGTATTCTTTTTTTTTTTTGGTAAAAATTATTGGGGCAAGTTTTGAACATCTCTTTCTTTCTTTCTTTTTGTTAACATTTCCTTTTTTATTTTTAAAGACAAGGTCTTGCTCTGTCACCCAGGCGGGAGTGCAATGGCATAATCATGCTCACTGCAGCCTTGACCTCCCAAGCTCAACTGATCCTCTCACCTCAGCCTCCCAAGTAGCTGGGACTATAGGAGCATGCCACCATGCCTGGTTAACTTAAAATTTTTTTGTAGAGATGAGGTTTTGCTATGTTGCCCATGCTGGTCTCAAACTCCTGGGCTCAAGCAATCCTCCTGCCTCGGACTCCCAAAAGGCTGGAATTGTAGGCATGAGTCACTAAGCCCAGCCTGAACATTTCCTTTTTCATTAATTCCACACATAGTTAATGGTACCTAATATGTGCTAAGCATTCTTTTCATGATGAGAATAGGCATGAACAAAACAGAACAAGTCTCTTTCCTCATGGAGCTCATATTCTAGAAACATGAGACAGACAATAAAAACATAAATACCATCATCACCATCACCAGCAGCAGCAGCAGCAGCAGCAACAACAACAGCAAAATGAATGAGTTAATTTTAGAAAGTGGTGAGTGTTCTAGCAAAGCAAAACAAGGAGATTTGATGTAGACCAGTGTGAGAACACTTTAGGTTCTTCTTATGAGGGCAGACCAGTTTAAAATAAAACAGTCAGTCAACACAATACACAGGCTGGGTGTGGTGGCTCATGGCTATAATCCCAGCATTTTGGGAGGCCGAGGCGGGAGGATTGCTTGGGCCCTGGAGTTTGCAACCAGCTTGGCCAACACAGGGAGACCTAACTCTACAAACAAATTGAAAAATCAGCTGGGCGTGGTGGTGTGTGCCTGTAGTTCCAGCTACTCAGGAGGCTAACGTGGGAGGATCCCTTGAGGTTGGAAGGTTGAGGCTGCACTAAGCCATGATCGTGCCACTGTACTCCAGCCTGAGTGACAGAGCAAGACCCTGTGTTAACAAACAACAAACAAAAAATTTTAAAAATTGTTTCCATTGGAAATCTGATTGCATTCTATTAAAATATATATTAATCTGAAAAGGATGATGTAAAACGTTTGTGTCTTTCCATTTAGACAGCATTCATGTATACATCCTTCGGTAACATTAAATAGTTGTTTAAAGTACTGATCTTATTTCTTTTTAATGATTTAATACTTATTAGGCTTAATTCTGCTTAAAAATGGTTGGTATCCTTTTTCAGTGTTGTCTGCTTTTTTTAAATTTAAATTTAAATTTTTTTAGAGATGGCATCTCACTCTGGATGGAGTGCAGTGACACAATCATAGCTCGCTGTAGCCTTCAATTCTTGGGCTCAAGGGATCCTCCCACCTCAGCCTCCCAAGTACCTGAGACTATAGGCACTCACCACCATGCCTTACTAACTATGTATTTATTTATTTTTAGAGATGGCATCTCACTGTGTTGCTCAGGCTGGTCACAAACCCCTGGCCTCAAGTGATCCTCCTGCCTCAGCCTCCTGAGTAGCTGAGATTACAAGCACAAGCCACTGTGCCTGACTTCTTGTCTGCTTTTAATTATAAGTTTTTACAGGAGAAAATAAAAATGACTTACATTGCTTTTGTTATGGTATGTTTCATGTACAAGAATACCATTGGATAAGAAGAACAAAAAGAAAAAACACACACTCAGCTTCCTAGCTTTAAACATTATGCAATGATTTATTCATTCATTTCAACTACTATGTATTGAGCAACTACTGTGTGTCAGGTATATAATTCTCGGGGCTGAAGACACAGGAGAGAAACAAAGTAAAAAACCTTCCTATTAGCAGGGAGCTTGCATTCCCATAAGGAGTATGCTAGGCTGGAATGTGCTGGAGGCCAGGATAGCTGCAGCTGACATAGAACCCAGGAGAGAGAGGTGGAGGCTGAGACAGAGACAGGAAGAAGGGTTTGTGGCCTTTAAGATATGATCTGGTATGGGCTTTTTTTTTTTTTTTTTTAATATAAAAGTATCACTCTGGCTTCTATTTGGAGAGTTCACTACAAGAGGCAAGGTTGGAAGCAGGGGGCCCAACAAAAGCTTATTACTGTCCAGAAGAGAGACAATATGACTTGGGTATGGGAACTGAGTGAATGCAGTGAGAAGGGGATCAGAATTTGAAAATGCTTTGGAGGATGAACAAGTGAGATCTACTGGTGAGTTAGAAATGAAGTGGGACAGAAAGGGAGGAGTCAGGGATGATTCATAGAGCACTGACTGATCTCCAATTTCCAGGTTACAAAGATGTGGAATTTCACACACAACTCAATTACTATTTGGATAAGTTAATCTTTCTGTGGTAATTCCGAAGGTATATAAAGAGGAGTTCCCCTGGAGTTTTGGAGTTATCAGTCAAGCAGGGGTAATTGACAAAATATTTAATAACCTGTTAGGCATAGGCATTGACCAATCAGAACAGAAACTAGCCATGATGCAATAAAGATGTACACTAGCTGATGATCAGCCCCGATTACAAACATCCATTGTTCTAAAGACACAGGCAAAAGGGCTTACCAACAAATGTGTATTTGTTTCAAAGGAATGTCTAATTTCTGAGTTTATTCTCTACTAGGCTGCATTATATAAGATGCAACGTAATTCAGCCAGTTGGTGCAGAACAGGAATTTAAGGGCATAGTCTAGGTCTGAGGATTAACTGACAAAGGAGAAATGGGAAGAATATTTCTTTATATAAAGTTCTTTTTTTTTTTTAATTATCTAAAGTCTGGTATTAAGAAAGCAAGAGGCATTTTAAATATTAATTAAGTCAAATGTCCTCATAAAACAAATTTGATTTCCTTAACTTTGTACTATCCACAAAGCAAATTTAATAATTTGCTATGACTTCAGGATGAATAGGAATTCTATTACAGATAAAATTAATACAATCTTGCATTTATAAGTAAATTATTATTCTTAGCAATTAATAATTGCACATAAATATTAGTTCTAAGAATTGCCTCTTTTAGAGCTTAACAGGATATGCTAATATAATTTTTTTTTCCAGAAACACAATGTCAATTTTAGCTGTGCACAAAAGAGACTAAATTGATAGTGAAACATGCCATATGAGAATAAAAAAAATAAAAAAGAATAAAGCCTCGTTCTCAGGTTTACCTTCCATCAATATTCACATAAAACCTTAACTTTTTAAGCAAATATTGCCTGGGCATTTGCCTGTGTGCCAGGTGCTGCACTGGGCAATAGGCACACAAAAATAACTAAGTCCTGGTTGCAGTTCGGTGGCATCGAAAAAATATAGAATTACAGATACAGAATGAAAAACGCTACAGTATGGATACAGAGTTCCCACCAGAGACTACAGCTGGAGCCACTAACTGCATCTGTTTCTTTTCCAAATGAAGACAGGACAAACTCAAACACGAGAAGCTAGCTCCAGGAACACACAGAGCCTCATCGTTTATATCCAACAGCTTTCAGATCATAACTGCCAAAGTACATAATTTCAAATGGAGCCATTTCTAATGTTTTCTGTAATGAACATGACATTTATAATTAGAACAAAAAATTTTATTTTACAAACTACTTCCATCATAAATAAAAGTAATGTTCCAATAGATTAAAACAATATAATTAGCCATGTAAGTTTTGAAAACAAAAAGGTGCTGAAATTGGTGCCCCAAGTTGATAACAAGCATATTTAATAAAATAGTCAACTGCTTATGAATAATTTTATCAGAGTATTTGAGTATTTGCATATGAACGTTTTACACTGTTCTCCTTCACTTAAGTTTACTCTCACTTATTACTTTAATGTCAACTTTCTCTTTCCAATTATGTTTAAACTAGAAGTTTAGAATGTCATTATTTAAAGCACTGGCTAACTCACAGCATAACTGAGAAGTGCAATTAATTTGAACCTGCAGGCTGATTTTCACCTTCTCCTCTTAGTGCAGGGACATTGCAGAGGATGATCCCAACACAGCAGGAGACCAGGGAGGAGAGCTTGCTGAGAAGAAATCACTTGCTAAGTGACAGGGCAGGGAACAGAAGATTGGAAAGGTTTTCTCTCAAACCGCCATGCAGGTAAGCACTGCAATTCGTTGACATTCCACAGGAAAACAACTGGAGAACAATGCTGCATATTGTAAAGTCTCCTGGCTTAAAAAAGCTACACCTGAAATGTCTTGAGGCACTACAAAGCAAACTTTAACCCACAGGAAGATAAAACCCAAATTGGATTTTACTCATTTGCATACAAGCATGCAGTGTATACTTCAGGAGATTAATTTTAATTTTCCTTACTCTCTTCTCACCAATGTTTTTGTATCTTATACTGCTGTGTTTTTAACTTCAATGACAGAAAGACATATGAATAAAAAGTTCAAACAACCAATAAAAAACTTCAACTATGTTCAAAGGACTTGAAAGGCTGAAACTAGATTTGTAGCTCATACTTTTCTTTCTTTTTTTGGGAGGAGGGGGAGTGAGCAGACAAGGAGGGGGGTCCACAGAAGGATTATACAAGGCTCAAACTTCAGTAGATCTTTTGCAAATGGCTTTGACATCATAGAATATAGACAATACCATGGAACAAGCATTAGTTTATAAATCAATATAAAAATGAGTATGTTTAAATGCCATATGAAATTCTAGCTGTTCTTCATAATTAACTCTTCTAAATCATACATTCAGTTACTCACAATTTCAATTTAGGATTATTTGTCATTGTAACATATGCATTTACTCCTACTGAGCTGGTAAAAAAGTAGTAATGATTTAAGCAAAAGGCTGTGGCCATACTGAAGGGCATGTCATCATCTGGCGGAGATGCTGAGCCCAGTGCCTTTCTGGGGGTTGCTTTCGTGAAGGCAAAAGGCTCCAGTCTCTTATAAGGATGAACAATTAACACTGTCATAAATCACTCTGGTTATATTTCAAACAATTACCCTAATTATTTCTTTATGTTACAAATAACACACTCAAATCCTTTTGGATAGAAGGCACAGTATTTATTCATTCATTCTACAAATACTTACTGTGTGTCTGCAATTTGCTAGAGACTACGAATACAGTGGGGCAGCAAACATACAAGGTCACAAGTAGCCTCCAACAAATCATGCGAACCAATACTGAGAGGCCTTCAATAGAAGAAAGCTACACTCACAACTATTCACAAGAATTTTTATGCATGTTTTACTTTCTTATATCTGTTAGGAAAACCAAGCCATCAGTGAACATTGCAGTCAACATTCTGATCAAGATATTTTAAACACTGAATCTATAGTTCTTGGAACAGAAGTAAAGCAGTATTTGTATACAGTAGAAAAGAGTTTACCTCAAATAAAGAGGGCCAGACTTTCCCAAAATCTTAGGATTTTAGATATCTTAACTCCAAATGGACATGGTGATTCCAACAGTCATTTTAGAATAATATGTATGTTACTCTAAACTGCAATCCACACCTTTAAAACACTTGATATTCCTACGATATTTAATGGCTCAGATTTGACACAGCCCCAGCATTATCAGTGAGAGGTTTTGATGTAACACATCAATGCGGAACAGAATTGCACTGCCCTGTCACTGCCACCCAGTAGAGCTACCTTAAAATGCTGAGCAGCCTCTTCAGTCCTTTACACGTGAGGCAAAATCATCCTGACTTGCCCTGGCTATAGCAAATCATCCTTCAATTACTAACAGTGTGCTTTTCTAAATGAGTAATCTTTGAGTAACTTCTGGAAACAAATGTTCTACCGTATTCATTAAACATTATTGCTTGTGATAACATTTGTGTTTCTAATATACAAATAACATTGTGGGGTTAGTGAATGCATATTCCCAGATGAGGTTTCCAAACCATCTACACCTTCCTCTATCTAAAAGTCATAGACTAATTCTCTTTCCACAAGACATTTTTCTCTAGAGAACTAAGTTTAATCAGTTAGGCAGTTATTAAAGTCTAAAGCATACTATTCATAAACAAGAACAAATTTACAGCTCCCAGAAAAGACAGTAGGAGAAAGATGTTGTGTCTCACTCTCTGTGCATCCCCTTCCCCTTCCAAATCCCCCATCCAAACTCTCTAAAGGGGAAGACAGAGCAGCTCCAGACAGTGCTAGATGGGACCCAAACAACCCGGTGGCCTAACCCTTAATTTATAAATGGGTAAACTGAGGCTAGAAAGGTTGAGTTGCCTGAGGCCATAATGCAGGCTATAGTGACAGAGACTGAACCAGGACTCTAATCCCAGTCTACTATTACCAAAGAGCTAGGATACCCACGATTCCTATTTGATATTTAACAGATGTTTCTTGTATCCTCTGTGGTTTGCAAATATGAACTCACTGTAATCCACACAATAATGCTACGGGTAGGGGCTATGATTATCTTCATTTTTTACATGGTGAAATGGTACAGAGACATTGACCAATTTGTCCACGTTACACAGCTCATAAGTGACAGAGCAGAGATGTGAACCTAGACAGTGTGGATCTGGAGTCTATGCTTCTAGCCATTATACCATGACACCCCTCTGGGTCTTAAATGGCAGAGACTTGAAGTGCTACCCCGATAATGCACAAAGCTAGTAGCAGAACAAACAGATCAAAACTCCTTGACCAGTAACGAAAAACAGGCATAAGAACATTCACACAAACAAGATTCGCAACATTCCTCACTCCCAACTCCCTTTCCACCTGCTGTCAAAGTGCCTTACCTTTTTAAGTCTAGGAGAATAAATCTGTCTTGTGTTTATAGGGAATGAGAAACATATGTCTTTCAAATTCTAGAAACCTTGAACAGATTAATCATTCTGTGCCTCAGTTTCCCCATACCTCAAATTGGGATAATAGCAATACCTACTTCATAGTTACTACAAATGTTCAATAAGAAAATGCATCTCAAACGCTGGTAAGTTCTGACACATAAATAAAACACTCAATATCTGTTAGCTATTAATATTGCTACTGCAACTATTAATAATAATATACTCAAAAAACTGACCATCTTGTACAGTTATATACTTCGGAAGGAGACACATGGTATATCGAAAGCAGTATTACTCCTGGGAGGGCAAATGCTTCATCTACCCTACATTACTCATTTTGAGGCAACAGTTAAATTAATAAAATCCATAAATACGTTGATACTCTTCTAACTCCTGATACAGAATCCTGTGATTCTAATGCACTAGTGGAGAGTCAGGATTGGCATTCTGAGAGGATGTCAATTGTCCTCCTTTTTTACAGTTGAGAGATTATTAAATGGATTTACAAAGCTGGCTCTAAAGGCACAAGCACCTGTTTACATACATACTTACGTCCTTTTTAAACAATCTCCATTGGGAGTATTATTGTCTGTTAGCTACAAAGGTGCTCTCTGCCAGTGCTGCATGAAGGACAGTGTACGTAAAGGAAATCTTATCAGATCTTACGCCAGAGCGAATAATTAGTAGTCAGTTTATCATCCTGTTGGTCTGACTTCAACATTTTGGGGGTAAGATGCTTGCATCTTAAGTATCGGAAGTGAAGGTTTTTTCTTTCATCTATGTATTAGAATGAGAGTTATTATTCCATAGTCATGCATTTGTCTTGAAGGAGCCATGTGATAATGGCCTAAAAGGATTTTTTAAACAGCAAAAAATGAACTCACTTGTTTTAGCTAGGAGTAGCTGACAAGCCTAGGAGTCAGAACCTACTATGGGAGATGAGATGATTATTCAGCAAATAATCACTCCCTCCTCTCTTCCAACTTTCATGAATGGATGATACTTCTCTGCCCCACCGACAGTTTGTGTGAACAGTGGTAATGACACAAACAGATTTGAAATGTGACTGTGGCCTTAGGTCTGCTCTTTTGTGTCCTGCCTTTCACTGTAAGAAGGACATTCTTCCATAGTTGCCACTCCGAAGAGGATTAAAGGGATGTAGAACATACCCGAAACCTTCAGCTAGAAGCCCAGAAACGCAGGGCCCAGCCAACACGAGCTGAAACCCAGCTCACCCGGGTGTAGTAATTGGCAGATACTTAGTGGGGTATAGTACACCTTTGTGGTGGTTTGTTTTTGTGTCATGAAACAGTATTTTCCTCAGTGAGCTTCAGCTTTGTCCATTTGCCATGTCTACCTTCCTTAGTGGGAGGACCTCCTGAGATAGCATCCATGAAAGCACTTGATACACAGGAAAGAGCTATACAATGCAAACTAGCATCATCAACTATGTGACACTTAAAATTTTTGCCATTATTGTGTGTTTCTAAGAACTTTCAAATGCTGAAAAATTTATATGAATACTCAGATTACCGAACACCATGCTGTTCTCTGTGCATCCAATATTTCCAGGCACCTAAGAGAGAAAATCTTCACCCTAACCTTGGTTCAACCACTTAGTCATGAATCTCTCATAGTGGTGTGGAATCACTGCTCAAATTGGACACCTGTGCAAGCTTCTGGCTTGGTGAAGTCCCATTTCTTCCCTAAAGCTACAGTGTCCTACACAAGGTACTGTGGTCAACACCCAACTTGAAAACAAGGGGTAACATTTTCTTGTTTTACATCCAAACTTCCTGTCCCCTCATCTCCCTTCCTAAGATCTTGATTTTTAAAAAGTTTTTGGAAAGGTACCTAAAAGCTCAGGGTCAGGAGTTATGGAGGACTTTACACAATGCATAGATTCCTAGTTATATACTTGCTGGCATTCATGTGTGGGAAGGATAAACATAAAACATTAGGTTACAAACTTAGGAAAGCAATTAAAAGTGTATGGCCAGTTTATGGAAATGCCACTGGTATATAACCACTCAATCAAATGTTTTATTTTAAAAGAGATGACAGTTCTTTCAGTATCAAGTAAATCATCCATGTCTTCATCGAATTCTGCTATAAATTCTTAGGCTAAATGTTTACTTCTTTTCTTCAATATGACTTTAACCAAATCATACAAATTGGACAGTATACAAGACTTTCAATACTCTTAGGTGGGTTGGAATTACTGAAGAGGGAAAGAAGTCTTTATATGGTGATTGGCCCTCCATATCAACTTTAGCGATGTGAGGTGTGAATAACTCCCAAAATGAATTTTACAAAATTCCAGGGAGTGGAACTAATAAAACCAGTTTATTTAGGATTTAAAAAAATAAGTCGGCTATCAGTAGAACTTCCTTTTCCCTTGAAAATTTAATCTTATTACTTTTTTTTCTGGCATTTTCTAGACATTCTGCTAGTCTCCATCATTACTGATGCCCTCTAGTGAAAATAAATGTGAAATTCTTCAAGTACATCCAGACAAAGTACAGATCGTCCCTCCTTTGCACTGAAATGGGTTTATAACATTCCTACAGGGGTTTCCCTCCTTAATCTACCTATTGTAGAGGAAATGAATTGCTATTCTGCATTTTTAAGTGATTATCAAGGTTTTTGGTTGTTTCTTTTTTATTTTTATTTCATATCATTGGTCATATCTCTGACTTATTTTATATCAAATCCCTGGTCAGCTATGGACCTGTGAGGAAAAATATCCTTCGTGTCTGTGGCATCACTGCTAACTGGTAGGAGAATAATTTCCCTGTGAGTTAGTACTTGCCTTTATAGACCCTTCTTGACCCAGGGTTGCAGGCAGAAATGACCAATCAAGGATTTCACACTTCAAATGAAACCTCTTTCCAGCTCTGAAATGAGTCCGTGACTTTTTGTAGCCTGTAGGTCTTTCTGAAAACATAAAGCATTGATTTCTTCCCCTCTTGAAAACCCTCCGATGATTCCACTCACATTTCAAGTAAAATTCTGACTCTTCACCCTGACTTTCCAAGGACCTGTCCCCCTGAATTGTCTCTTGCCGCTCTCCCTGTGCTCACAGGCATAGTAAGTTGTAATTTGTCTATTATTAGTCCCTTCTCTAGCATGTAAGCTCTGCAAGAAAAAGGATTCATCTGCTTTGTTCACGACTGCATCTTTAGCACCCACAATACTGCCTGGCACCTAGTAAGCACTCAATAAGAATCCAAGCTCATGAGCAGACGTAAAGCAGTTATTGCTGATGGAAACACTGACTCTCAACTTTAGCATCTGCTCTCCAGCAACCACCAGCGACCTCCCAGTATGGCTGACTCAATCAGAAAGTGAAGTCTGCCCTTCCTGTCATGTTTACATATTTTACTTCCTTAGCTTTATAACGTTCACATAGTTCATAAATTTAGTAATTAATTGGCTTTTTCACTATGTGATTAAAGTAGCATTTATTTGTGGGAGGAGGGACAGCAAAGTTCACAAAGGTGATAGTTGATGGTTAGTGGAGAGAGCTCTAAATACCCTAAGGCTTGTGTCAAGCAGACCAACAAGGCTTTTAGCAATAAAATCTGAGATAAAAGCCAGATATTTATATAATGATTTTTAAAGTCCATTTTAATAACCATCACATAGTTACAGCCCATACGCCTAGACCTAACCCATAATCATTATAGTTGCTATCAATCATAAAAAAATTTTAAAATTCCTGAGTCAAAGTGTAAAGAGTAAGTGGGAAAGGAGATAGCAGGCAGAGGACATGGTATAAATGGTAAAAAAATAATATTTTGCAGTTACATGCCCCTAACAGTTTGAAAGTACTTTTATATCAATTATGTCAGCTAGCTCAAATCTTCTTAAAAATAGGTAGAGTATAAATAACAAATATTGAAGGGAATGTAAAAACAGTTTAGTAGGAAGTCTGCAGGCTGGATGGAGCGGACATGATTCTTCTAGAAGAGTAAGGAAGGTATCTCAGCACTTCACAGGCCTCCCCTCACTGCAGGTGTGGTCTGTGCAGGGCAACATCACAGCACAAAGAGGCGCCCCCCTCTAGTCTTCCTGCATGGAATATCCCACCCCAACAACAATTTCTGCTGCATCCACAGCTTTTCTATCACCTTCTAAAAGACTCAGGAAAAGCCAAGAATGTCAGTAAAGGCTAAAGGTTCAAACATCCTCACTTCTGAAAATGAGGAAAGTGGGCAGTTCCGACATTATGTACTAAGGACTACACATCTGAGACTAAACGTCTGCAGAGGACATTTTGGAGCTGAAGATTTATTGGAGGCATAGGTTTAAAGGGTGGAAGAATATGCCCATACCCAGCAAGTGGAGGGTGGATCTGGAATGTCCAGGAAGACAGAGGTCTTTTCCAAGATGCCACAAGACAGAGTTGGGAAGAGCCTGACATTTCTCCTTCACAGGTCTAGGTCTACGGGCAGCGAAGCTCTCTTAAAGAGAGGAGGAGGCATCACTGAGAATGGCTTAGAGTTGAAAGACCTGGGTTTGAGTTTTGGCTCTGCTATAGCCTGGAGGGATGAGATCTCTAGGCAAGTCACACTATCTCTCTGAGCCTCGATTTCCTAGTTTCTTCATCTGTAAATGGGATAACAATATTAGGCAAAAAGCATTATTATAATGCAGTTATTCTAACTATCAAATGAGATAATATATTAAAATGCTTTGCAAATAATAAAATATAGCATAAAATGTAAGGTGTTATCACCATAGTATTCTATTTCTGAAATGATTTACTTCCTCCCTCTGGAACAAAAACGTGTGGATCTGTTTGGTTTTGGGGTCCCAGTCAGGCCAGAGAAGAGGAAGGACTTAAAGAGAAGTTTTTTTGTTTGTTTGTTTTGCTTCATTACAAAGCCTTGATACAGCTAAGTTCATACGTAAACATTCCCTTTAAGGTCAATGTGTCTGTAGAATTAGTTTTCGGCACAGTGTGTTTAAAGTATCACCATTCCCCAATTGCCTCCAATGGCAAATTCTTTACATTATTTCATTCGTTGGGAGACTGTCCATTTTCTTCAAAGTTTCCTGAATCAAACAGCCTTTTCTATTGGATAACTTTCCCTTAGAAATAATATAACCACTTTAGAAATGCTCTATTCTCTTGCTTGATTTTGGAAAATATAATTATTTTATTCTAAATTTCATTACTTTTAATCGCTTCCGGTCTAGCAGCATTTTTTTCCTCACTGAACTTCACAGTGCCTTCCTTTTTGAGCTCCTGAATAATCAGCCATTAAATAGTTTTTGAATGTCCCTTTTGTTGGAAGCATTTATACATGGAATCTACATGTTATTTCAGGGCTAACCCATTTCATACAAGTGTTATTGGTGGTTTTGTGTATATATTTTACCAAATACAGAGATCAGATCCTCTCTACTTCTCTGTTTTTTAAAATAGTCTAACCGTCAGTAAACTGTTATTTAGAAGGGCAATGCGAAATTGTAATACACATTCAGTAGAATGCTATTTCATAATGAAAGCTGGAAAACAAAAACAAAAACACAAACACACTCAGGGGGTGAGACCCAGGGAGACCTGGAATCTGCTTCCACCTCTGACACTAACTTTAGGGAAGTTCTTTAGCATCTCTGGACCTGAGGTTCCTAACCTCACAAGAAGAAAGCCAGACTAGATGCTCCCTGGGGCTTCCTCTGGCTCAAACATTCACTTTGCTTAAGGCACAATCAAACACCACTGGCACTCTCAGCTCATGCAGCCCCGGGGTACTCCTTGACAGCTGGAAATTACAAAGCCTTGCCAGAACTCTTCATCCATTACTCTGATTCTACCGGTCTGGAGAACCTCAAATGTCTACACATATTCTGCCCTGATCTGGGGTTACCACAATTCTATGAAGCTTAAACAACCCCTCAAACATGTATGCAAGATGCATCTTTTAAAAATGATAAGTCTGTCTTATAACAACAACAAAAAAAATGGCACTGCCACTTTAGCGGAGACATCTGAACCACACCACCTGTCGATGGGATACAAAAAGGGGGTAAAGCTGGTAGGAGAAAGTGATCCTGGGACTCACACAGGGGAACCTCTCATTATCCTAGAAGGAATTTATAGCAGAGAGCCTTATGCAAAAGCCTCCTGTTAGCGAATAACTATGAACCCATGGAAAGGAGTATGACTTATTTTAACAGTGGACTCTTACTTTGTGTTAGAGCATGGGGTTTGCCTGTGATGAATCTCACCCCAAGTTATGGAATTACTGAAGTACTGAGAACACCACAGCACAACCTCTCACCTCGAGACTTTCCCACAGCAAGCATCCTGAACACAGTGATAAAAGGAGACACTCTGGAATGAGAGAGGAAGGGGGAGACAAGGAGACCTACTTTTAAAAGACCATTAACCACGGAACCCTGAGGGTAAGGGAAAAGAAACAGGAAGGTAATCGGGTTCAAAAATGAAATAGGCCTATTTTCCATTGCTTTTAAGAGAAATTTAAATAGAAGTAAATGACAGAAAAACAGCAGCTTCCAAGGTTAGACTCTGATATAGTTTGGATGTCTGTCCCCTCCAAATCTCATGTTGAAATGCGATCCCCAATGTTGGAGGGAAGTGTTTGGGTCATGGGGGCGGATCCCTCATGAATAACTCAGTGTCTTCTACAGGATAATGAGTGAGTTCTTATTCTATTAATTCAGGTGAGAGATCTGGTTGCTAAAAAGAGTCTTGTATTGGTGTAATATTGTAATATTGATGTGTATTGGTGTACATATTTTCCCAAACAGAGATCAGATCTTCTCTACTTTTCTGCTTTTTAAAATAGTCTAATTGTCAGTAAACTGTTCTTTAGAAGGACAATGAGAAATTGTGATGCACACTCAGTAGAATGCTATTTCATAATGGAGGCTGCAAAACAAAAACAAAAGCAAAAGCACACTCGACTAAGACCCACGGAGACCTGGGATCTACTTACACCTCTGACACTAACTTTAGGGAAGTCCTCTCTTCTCTTTTGCTCCCTCTCTTACCATGTGACATGCATGCTCCCCCTTCACCTTCTCCTATGATTGGAAGTTTCTTGAGGCCCCCACCAGAAGCAGGTGTCATGCTTCTTGCACAGCCTGCAGATCCTGGAGCCAACCAAACCTCTTTTCTTTGTAAATTACCCAGTCTCATGTATTCCTTTATAGCAACACAAATGAGACTTACACAGACTCCTTATTGCATGTAACACGCACATACTTTATAATATATAATACCATTGGGACCTGTTATAGTTGCCTGGTTGCTATGGGAATATGCTGAGTTTAAGAAGTTTTATGTAAGCACAGAAGAAGATATACAGGTTATATAGTAAAGAATAAAGTTCAGTTTTTAACTAATTGTTCTTTCACTATTTCAGGAATTATTTTAAAAATATTTCTCCATTTTTGTTATATATTTTTTTTCCAAGGGAAAACCATATTGAGTTCTGGGATAATCATAGGAGTTGAAAAGGGAAGGTCATTTTATTCACAGTACATTTCATTGCATCTCCCCTGGATTCCCATTATAGCCACCTAAGGGGTCCCCCCTGCTTCTTCTCTGGCCCCCAATTCTCAGTATAATAGATGGGGTGGTCTTACTAAAACATAAACCAGCTCCTGTGCTGCCTTGTTCAAAATCTTCTAGAGCTTTCTACCTCAGATCAATGGCAAAGGACTCAGAGTATCCCTCAAGGCCCTATGTGATCTGTGATTTCATTATCAGCCCTCCACTCCTCCCCATTCAGGGCATTGGTGCTTGCTTTTGTCTCTGCCTGAAGAGTTCTTCCCTCAAATATCATCTTGGCTCTGCCTCTCATATTCTTCAGTCAAGTGTCTTCTTTTCAGGGAGGCCTTCCTTGATCAACCTATTTAAACTGTAAATCACCCCCCTTCCTAGAACTTCCTGAACCAGTTTCTTGCTCTATTTTCCTCCACAGTACTTATCACCACCCAATATATGATATATTTCACTTACTATATGTCTCTCCCGATAAGGATCATTTGCATTTTGTTCAATGCAACATCTCCAGTCCCTACACATACAAGTGGTGCTCAGGAAATATTGCTGAAATAGTAGGTGTATTTAACTTATTTCGTAGACATTAACTAAAAAAGTAAGTTATTTAAGAAAACAACTACTAGGAAATTAGGTTAGCATATGTTAAAACCAAAAGATTTATTCATGGCCTAGATCATAGCCATAAAGTAATCCACTTGAAAACCCAAATTGGTTTTTCTTACACAGATACACATATATGAATTTGTACATATACCTATAACAGAAATTTGGTCTTTAAAAAAATTGTGGTCAGGCACAGTGGCTCACACCTGTAATCCCAGCACTTTAGGAGGTTGAGGTGGGAGAATTGCTTGAGACCAAGAGTTCAAGACTGGCCTGGCCAAAATAACAAGACTTCCTCTCTCTCCATTTTTTTTTTAAATCATAACTCCACTATTCTAAAAACACCATGGGCTTTTTTCTCAAGGCAAAACTTACTCAGTTAGGCAAGTCAAGGAAGACATGAGAGACATAAGACAATGATTATTTCAAAATTGCTTAAAAATTAGAAAGGATCATTTTTCAAATTTTAAAGAAGCAAAAGTTTTTTCATGGACAAAGGGATAATTTCTCTTAAATATAAAGAACTCAGCCAGGCATGGTGGCTCATGCTGTAATCCCAGCACTTTCGGAGGCAGAGGTGGGAGGATTGCTTGAGCCTGGAGTTCGAGACCACCCCTGGTAACATAGCAAGACCCTCATCTTTACAAAAGATTAAAAAAAAAATTAGCCAGGCATAGTGGCATGCACCTATAGTTAGTCCCAGCTACCTGAAAGGCTGAGCAGGGAGGATCACTTGAAGGTCGAGGCTGCAGTGAGCTGTAATCGTACCACTGCACTCCCACCTGGGCAACATCACTAAAAATAAAATAATAAAATAAAATACAAAGAACTTCTAGAAATAGATTTTAAAAACCACACAACTCAACTGTAAATTGGCCAAAAGATAAAAAGAATTCAGAGAAAAGGAAATAGAAATGATCCTGAAACATATCAAAAGATGCTCAACCTCATCATAAGGCATATGCAAATTAAAATTTTACTGAAATTCCTTTTGTCATCTAACTGGCAAAATCCAAAAGTTTGGTCACATAGCATAGAGAGGAGAAGCAGCTGTGGGAAGAAGTATTCTCCTGTATTCTGGCAACAGAGACAACAGATACTACTCCTTTGGACAACAGTTTGATGAAAGTGGTCAAAATCATAATTGTCTATACTTGTTGGCTCTTTAACCTTATTTCTCCTAATTTATCCTTCAGATATATTTGCGTATGTGCACTGTGTATGTGTATGTATAGGCTCAAGGCTACTCAGTGCATTAATATTTGTAATAGCAAAGCAATGGAAACAACCCAATTGTCCCTAATTAGGGAATGGGTTAAATCCATACACCAGAAAACAATGC
This sequence comes from Theropithecus gelada, assembly GCF_003255815.1. Lineage (NCBI taxonomy): Eukaryota > Metazoa > Chordata > Mammalia > Primates > Cercopithecidae > Theropithecus > Theropithecus gelada. The sequence goes on from NC_037670.1 coordinate 112,911,497, forward strand.
AGCTCTGTGAGACAAGAGGGACACTACATTGGTCTCCTCCTTGCAGTGACATGAGAAGATCGATGAGATGCATTAATGAGAAAAATAAGATGAGGAATTGTGTTTAATATGAGAAAAGTAAAAATTAATATTAATTTCTTACATTTACATAAAGGAAAGAAACATAAGAATACGCTGGGGGCCTGTGGTGGGGTCAGTGGTTCTAGGGAAGTTGGCAGAGGGGAGGCGGCTCTGCACTATGCTCCTTTTTCCTATTGCTTGACATTTTAAATTGCTTAAATTTATTATGTATTAGAAAATTAAACAAAGTTTGTCCTTATGTCTCAGATTATCTTTTCCAGACTCTCTAGGGCACTCCTTGGGGTAGATCAAGGAGCTGGAGAGTGGAGTTGGGACAGGCGGACCCTAGCACTGATATTTTCCTCATTTGGGATTGTATATTTTCTTCTCCAGGACTATGAGATCTACGAGGTCAGGGACTGGGGGCTCCCCTGGATGGTCTGGTAAGTGTTGCTTGGGGAAGGACTCGGAGATTTGCTTCCTTTGACTCAGTCTGTTGTTTTGTCTCCTCTTGACTCCTTTCAAGCAAACTCAGGAAACACTTATCATACTTATGTGCTATGGTTCATAGCCCTGAGCTTTGCCTGGAATAACCTTCTTGCTCATCACCACCCATGCTTTCCACTATCTTCGTATGTTATTTTTCTGTTTTCCTATTACTTTCTATGTGTTATGTGTCTGTTGTGGGGCTTACACCTAATGTTAATAACTGAAACATAAATATTCTAGTTTGTATATGCCCACCAGAGGAGTCACATACATAATGTCTGTTCTAACATTCAATACAATCAAGTGCAACAAACATTTATTGAACACCACATATGTACAATGAACAGTCCCTGGTGTCTTGAAGTTCACAATCTGTTATCTTAATGGGTACCACATCCTAGTACTTTCCAAAATACAACTAATACATGCTTTTGTATGTTGTTGATGAAGATAAATTCTATTCCCACAAAAGCACATAAATTACTCCATGTTTTCTAATCCAGAAACTAGGCAGGCCAAATGATTTCATCTTAATTGCTCCTTTCTGTCTGTAACTTTATTCATTTTAAATCTTTTCAAATTCTCTTGTTTTATCTGCCTACAATTTAAAATTTTAGGTCCTAACACAGGGAAATTAACCTTCTTGAAGTGCCCACAATTGGATCGTCTATAAAGAACTGTGCTCTTCACTCCATTAAGAACACGTGGATCCGTTAGAGGATGCCTCTTGGTTGCTTAAAAAAAGAGTCAGTCCATTTAAAATTGTTAGTTTTCTATAGTCTTTCAGAACATAGAATTCATTTAGAATTTCCAGCAAAAGTACAAAGAGTCTTCAGGGAAGTTGAAGAAGATAAAATAATTCTGAACACACTGTACACTTTCAGAAGAAAAATATTAAGAGTAAAAATAGTTTCCCAACTCAGTCATTCTTTGGAACTGATAATTTATTCCTGATGGTTCCCCAAAAGAGGGGAAGAGAAGCAAAATAATATATTTGGCTCCTCTAATAGATATTATTCATAGCTCTTTTCCCTCATAGGATAATGGACTATTAGAGCTTCTATAAAATCCCTTTCAGTAATTTTATGGTGGGTCTGCATTTTGTAAGCCATGTTTTATAACTGAGAGAAGAAAAAAAAAAAAAACACAACCACCAAGAGAATAATTTTTACAATAATTCATTCCACTGATTTTATTATATTTTCAATTCCAAACCTTTCCCCTCTCTTATAAAAATTAGACCATGTTTGAGATTCGTCTGTTAAGTGTAATTATTAAAACAAAGTTTCAAGCCTGCCACCTACTGGTGAACAAAAAGGACAACTTATTTTAAAAGTTCACATTTCTTTCAGATTTTTCAGTGTTTAGGTTTAAATATTTTACATGAAAACATATTGAATGCTGTACAATAGAACATTCAGAACATCTTACATGTTTAAACTCAAATTATAGACCATATATTTATCAGTTTTGTAAAGAAATAAAAATATGATTTTTCCTTTTTACAATCCAATACTTTTCCTGGTCACTTATTGCAAGAAGTGACACAGATGAGTTACAGCACCCCAATTTAAATTTTGTTTTTGTAGACATGGATGCCAGTCTAACTGATGATGAAATTAACGGTTACTGCAAAATCAACCAGTCAAATAAAATAAAGTATATATGGTGAAAATCAGACAAATAATTTGTGAAAACAAAAGGACAATTCCATTAATAGATAAAGTACACAATGGAAAAAGTAACCAAAATTTTTCAAGGTGGTATATTGCTTGAGCGGGAACATTTATATACTCACCTTTTGCATATAGGAAGCACCTAGTCATCTGTAATTAACGAAACATACCTGGCTTAAAATGTGGTAAAGAATGAACTCCAGGCCATGTGTCCTCATTTGGCGTTCCAAGAACCTAGTGGAGAGCAGGAAATTGTGGAACAGCCTTATTATTTCCAAAGCACTCAAAATTCTCAAGTGTAGAAAAATAGTACACTACATATTATGAAACTCTGGTATTTTTTTTTTCCATTATTGTGTGCCAGGGATTTTATTTCAGTAAAAACAAACCCGGCTAAAGAGCCACCCAAGATGAATCTCTGTGTTATAACAAATACAGCTGAATGTGGTAAGACAAGTTAAATCTGCTATATTTTATCAAGTCCAAACTTAATAAGTAGGCTAATGAATCAAACAATAAGCTGTCATCTTCATGCTGCTGAATGAAGTTTGTATGTGTCCCTCATGATTCCTTCATAAGCTTTTGTCTTTCACTCCAGTCTCATCATTTAACAGTTCCAACAATTCTGCCATCTCTACCCCACATCCTCTGTCTGAGCATTATAATGTTTCAAAAAGGCAGGGTTGACAGCTTAGAATGCTCAAATTCTCTCATTACAGTTACAATTTGTAATTACGTGATTTACAGTTTCCTTTTGCCAAAATACTGTTCTTCCCACATGTTTTCCTTTTTCTATCTGTATGTCTACCTTCTTTCTCCATCTACTTTTCTATCACTACAATGTTTGATCTGGGGAAAGGAATTCATGGGCAATTCCAGCTCACATGTAACTGGGCACATTCCATTTGAATATTCTGTTCCATGATCTATGGCTCTTATACTCAATGATCATGGCAAATCACTGACTGAGAACAGAGTTTCAGGGTTAAGCACCTAGAAAGGGGAGATTCAGGGTTAAGAGGCCAGGCTCTGAAGACACCTTGAGTTCAAATCTTTGCTCCCCTATTTACCAGCCATGTAAGCTTGGGCTGAGAAATAACCCCACTGAGCTTGAATTTCCTCATCTGTAAACTGGAGGGTGTTGACAGCACCTACCTCAATGTGGTAGGAGAATGCTACCTAGCACACAGTCAGCACTATGTCAGTATTAGATATTACTCAAAGAACCCACAGAAAACTGGGTCTAGTCAGATCAGGGAGGCTCCAGCCACGTGGGAAAATTTAGACTGCCCACTTTTTCCACAGGGACTCTATGTTCAAGGGTGTCAGAGCATCATAATGTTGCCAATAATGATTCCAGATGGCGTCATTCAAACTATATTGGATAAACATGGATAGACCAACAGGTTAGAAAGGGCAAGAGATAAAGCTGGAAACCAGCAGAGGAGGAGAAGGACCACTAGATATTATGAGAGGTGTAAACCAAAAATAAAATTATAAGCCCCTCAACCATCTGAATGGACCCCTCCTGTCAGCCAAACGTATTCTAAAGTTAACCTGAAAAACTAGTTCAGGCCATGAAGAAGGGGAGCATAACACAGGAGCCTCATTATACCTGTCTCCTTTTTGGAATTCAGGCACAGCTGACCAGCAGAAACATCAACACAGGCCTTAAGACTGATAGGACAGACTCTGTAAATCCTATAAGAAACATTTACAGTCTATTGTCTCTGAAGCCTGCTACCTGGAGGCTTCATCTGCATGATAAAGCCTTGGTCTCCACCCTTTTGGTAACCCCTTTTGGTAACCCAGACATTCCTTTCTATTGATTCAGTCTTTAGGTAATAACTCTCTGAACCAATTGTCAATCAGAAAATCCTTGAATTCACCTGTAACCTGGAAGCTCCCACGTCCAGTTGTCCTGCCTTTCTGGACTGAACCAATATACATCTTACATGTACTGATTGATGTCGTATGTCTCACTAAAATGTATAAAACCCAGCTGTAGCCTGACAACCTTGGGCACATGTTCTCAAGATCTCCTGAGGGCTGTGTCATGGGCCATTGGTCACTCATATTTGGCTCAGAATAAATCTCTTCAAATATTTTACAGTTTGACTCTTTGTCAACAGAGGAAATGAAGCATATTCACTTTATCTGAGGATTTGTAGGCACTACTAGGCCAAATGGTAATACAGGGCTCAAATTGTTCATGCATTTATTTACTAGTGGGTGACATGGCAGTGATGTCAAAGAGTGGCACGTACACAGTAAGTGCCAAACTCCCTGCTTCCTACTCTAGTGAATCAGGATTAAATACATGTATTTATGTTCCTGGCTGAAACATGAATCCAGCATCAGCAAATGAGAAAATAAAAATTCTTTTAAGACTCATACTTGGTTACTTTTTCAAGCACTAATTAATACTAACATCAATAGACAGATCTACACAAACTAGGTCACGTTATTGATGGGCTGGATGATGAGGGGGAAGGAGGCAGGCAAGAGAGCTGGAAGAGTTGTAACACGAGAAAAGAGACAAAAGCATTGTCTCTGACATAAACGCTTATGATAACAGTGTCTCTGCAAAAGGCATTTCTCCCTTTCTTTTCAATAATCCCAATCATTATTTCAAGAGGAAACAATCAAATTTGCAGGCAGCACATACAGCTAATCTGGAAATGCTCCACTTTGTTCTCACTAAAATTTGCATCAAGGACAAAGAAGTCCAACAGTACTAAACTTTAGCAACAAAAGGGAGAAAATGTCAGCTCAAAATCACAACTTGAACACAGCCAATCTGTCACATGCAAAATTAGACCCTATGGAAGTTTTATAAACAATGAAAAGTCCAGCCAGAATCTGAGCCCTGTTCTCTTGCTCCTAATAAAGTACAATTGTTTTCCTGGCTGCCTCTGTTTTGACAATGCTTGCGTTTGCAAAACTTTTTTATAGGCATTATCGTCATCCATATCCAGTGTTCTGTTTCAAAGTGATTATGAAATATTATGGTCATACTATAAAAATTTCCAGGAAAGAAACAAATACATTAGACTTTTCTTTTTCAATTACAGGTTTAACTATTGAGATTCTAGACCTCAAACTGTCCTGCTTACAACCCTGAACCATTTACACAGAAAATGCAAAGTGGGCAGAAAGTGGGCAAAGGAAAAGAATAATTAAAAATTAATTTTGCTTCCTGTAAAAACCATTTTGGAAAAAACAGTTTGGGTTTAATGTATGATTAGCAATGACTGGCTACCTGTGCACTAAGGGAGAGTATGTGTGGTCTCTGATGCCAGATTTTCATTCCTATTAATTCACGAACAAGTTCCATTAACAAGACATATTTAAGTTAGAAGAAAAAGAGTATTTTCTAAAAATCAAAAATAATCTTTTGCAAATGAAACACAAAGAAAATGAAAATTGCACCTGAGGTGCCACCAACACTTAAAATGTGGTCCCCAGCTCTGTAAATAGGCAGGTTCATGACACTTGAAGCCCCTTTCCATCTATGATACACCGAAAAGTCTTCTACGTATCCATTTAAGCAGATTTACCCTAAACTTGTGTCTGTGGTTTGTCCATCTCCTGTTTCCTTTATTGGTTCAGCTCTTTATTCGGCTAACACTTATTGTACTCCTCACAGAAGATGTAAGAACGTGGACTCTGCCTTGAGGTGCCCCTGGCCTAGTGATGCAGATGAACCGGGGTGGTGATGAATGGCCTTCAACATAACAGAGCTGATGGTATGGGAGAGTGAGGTCAGAGCCTAAAGAAGGGAGGCTTGAGTCTTCCTGGGGGCAGGGAGAAAGGCTACTGGGAGAGGGTGGTTTAGTGGGAGAGGGAACACTGAGTCACAGTTTGCCAAGTAAAGAAAGGGTGGGAGTGACAGTAGAGTGTATGGTTATAAGGAGAGGCTTATGTCAGAACACTTTCAGCTCTCCAAATTAACAGAATGCTCAGCCCCTGTGTCTTCTCATAGTGGATTACTCTTCCCTAATGCCCTGCCCTAATCCTGCCAGCTGAACTCCTACCTCTATTTGTAGCTTTAGTTCAAGGGTCACTTTTTCCTGAAAGACCTTCTGGACTCTCTGGTCCAAGTTATATGCTGCCTGTTTGTGATGTCTGAGTGCTTTATGCAAACTTCTATTTAGAACCTCGCCATTACCTGGTAATTGCTAGATTACTCATCTGTCTCCGCATCGTGGTCCTCAGAGTGGAGACGACAATGTTGATCTCTGGATACTTAGTGTACCATGTGCCTGGCACCAGATACGCACCCAGTAAATGTTGACTGACTGAGTGAATGAATGGTGTGTCTGGATAACACTGTGGCTAGACTGCAGGTTGCACTACAGGATGGGAAGCAGAAGCCAGATGCTGAATTCAAGGAGACTGCATTTTATCTCTGTTTAAGGTTTTTGCAAATTGCAGGTCATATGACTGGTTGGGGGATTGTAAATTCATCAAGGGAGTTGACATCGGCACTTTTCAAAAGATGGAATTCAAGAGAAGATATCAGAGGGCAACATAAATGTAAAGATACATATTGTTTTATGAAACTTCTGTTCAAGTTACATCTTTGTGTGTATACATAGTGAATCATGATGTAAAATATATATTCTGCTGTTTAAAATCCACTCATACAGGGAAGAAGTTATTAGCTGAAATCAAGAATGCCAGAGATGAAGCAAGTTTGGAGGCTGAGAGCAAAGGGTTTCATTCTGGATCTATTAAATGTTAGAAACGCCTGCAGGTCAAGATTGGGCAGCTGGAAATACACGTCTGGATCTTGGGAGAGGAATTTCAGAGGGAGAAAAACATTTGGCACTCCTCAGCACACATATGGTAACAAATAGCAAATGCCAAAATGCAAGCTACAAAATGGTCTCACGTCCCTCTGTTCAGAAATATACAGTTGCTAGAAGTCTTTTCTGTGATTTCTTATTAGACTATTTAACATCTGTTTAAAAAAAAAAAAAAAGGACAAGCTCATCTTATCAGTGGAGGTCTACACCCCTGACCCTGAGGAACTAAGAGGTAATGATGGCCCCACACTCACTCCTCCAGGTGTGCCTCTGCCCTGGCAGGTGTGGCCAAGGTTCTGCCCGTTATGTCAGCCTCTGTTGAGCAGAGAAGATACTGAGAAAAAGAGGGCCTCTCTGTGAAAATACCTACTCCAAATAACAGGAGAAAAGCAAATTCTAAACTTCTAGAGCTCAGAGTAACTCTGACAAACTAGTGTTTGTTAGAAATATTTACTTATCTTTCTAAACTATCACTAATTCCACAAATTATCTCACTTTCTAGTCTTTGCTTTTGCACAGGCCTCGGGGCTGCTAAACAGGAGTCCATGGGCTTTTCCTGAACACCTGTGATTTAAGTAGAACAAGACCTGCTAACGGTTCTTCCTGGGTCAAGGGGACCGAGAGGTCTCTAACGGAGACTACAGCACAGAGGAATTCTGGCCTCTGGGACACAAATAAAACTGGCTCACAGAAGTGTGTCCTAATGAAGCGATACGGAAAGCACCAGATTCCCACTTCAAGGCTTTACATCTTAGGGGCACGACTACAGTGGCGATGAGGATTTTAAACGGACTCAGCTGTGGATTCTGAGGGACTGGAGAACAACCAGTCCCTTAGGATAGGGCGGAGTGTGACTGTCATCCCATCTTAAACCACATGCCAAATGCCCGCTTTTTAAACACATTTTAAACATTCTTTCTACTATCCAGAACTGATGATTTTTAAGCTGCAACTCCGAAAGTCCACACATATAACATCTCTAAAATAATGATTGCTTCACAGCTGTACTACTTTCGGATCTGGAAGATTTTTTTCTGGCTCCTTAGTGAGAAGCCCTAAAAGAAACCTATGAAGTGGCTCAGCAGAACTCAGCTGCAATATTATACACCCTGCTCTGGAACAGATGGTATGAAGTTCCCAGAAGAGCCAGAGAGAGAAAGCAGAACTTCCTAATTCTGATCCTGACTGTGCACTCTCCACCCGGAAATACGATGATCAGGTGGAAACGCAGAGGAACCACCTGGAGCTTGCACTGCCTCCGACAGCACAATGAATGTGCTGCAGACAGGGCAGGTGGAAGGCGAGGAGAAAGGTTTCAGGATCCAGTGGCCGCATGGGTGATGGTGAGAAGGAATTGTTTTATTTTTCGAGATAGGATTTCATTCTGTCGTCCAGGTTGGTGAGCACTGGTGTCACCATGGCTCACTGCAGCCTCAATCTCCCAGGCTCAAGTGATCCTCCCATCTCAGCCTCTCAAGTAGCTGGGATGACAGGCACACTCCACCCTATCCTACTAAATTTTTTATTTTTTGTAGAGATGGGGTACCACTGTGTTGCCCAGGCTTGTACTCCTGGGCTCAAGTGATCCAACTGCCTCAGCCTCCCAAAGTCCTAGGACTACAGGTGTGAGCCACCACACCCGGCCAAGAAGGAAATTTTTTAAGAGGAGGATATAGTGATAGAAAAAGTAGAGGTTGAAAGGATGGAGTACATTAAGGGGAAGGGGAAAGATGCAAGTAAGAGGAGATTATAAGAGTGGCCAAGGACAGATGGAAATGACCAAAGAGCAAATTTCGGCATGGAAATCTTAAAAAATGTCAATTGCATACTTGAATCAAATATTCATTTTCTGTATGTAGACAACTTCTAGAGTAGGTCAAGGGTATCCCTAAAAACCAAACAAACAAACTAGTAACAGCAGTGGTCTCTGGAAAGGGGAATGGGTGGCTGGAAATCAGAGGTGGAAGGGGCCCACGCTTTTCACTGGTGTTGTTCAACCATTAATTATGCTTTCCCATCCATGTAATAAACAGAAATGTACTGAGTGATGACAACATGACCACGCCTTTCCTATGTGTAGAAGATAAAAGATTTTTTAAAAAAGTGTCTGCCTTAGAGTTGCTCAGTCTGGAAAGAGAGACAAAGAGACAAGCATGTGAAACAGAAAGTCAGCATGACAAGGCTGCTCAATGAGGGGTGTGATGAGTGCAGCGGGGGCCTAGGAAAAGAGGCGAAGGGACGGCTTGAAGAAATGAAGCCTTAAAACTGAGAGTTCTAAAGTGACCAGGAGCTTGTCAAGCAAATGAGTAGGAGAAGGACACTCCAGAAAGAAGAGAGTGTGTATAAAGGTACAGAGGTATGCATGTGTGTGTACCAACTCCAAGTGATCTGGTGTTGTCTTCTGGGAACACCCCTGTATTAGTCAGGTTTCAGGCTGCTGATAAATACATACCCAAGACTGGGAAGAAAAAGAGGTTTAATGGACTTACAGTTCCACATGGCTGGGGAGGCCTCACAATCATGGTGGACAGAAAGGAGGAGCAAGTCACGTCTTCTATGGATGGTGGCCGGCAAAGAGAGAGCTTGTGCAGGGAAATTCTCATTTTTTAAACCATCAGATGTCATAAGACTAATTCACTATTATGAGAACAGCTCAGGAAGGACCCACTCCTATAATTCAATCACCTACCACTGGGTTCCTCCCATGACACGTGGGAATTGTGGGAGTTACAATTCAAGATGAGATTTCTGTGTGGATACAGCCAAACCATACCAATTCCTCTGGGAACTCTATGTGGATTGCTTTTATAGCTCACATTTTAGAGATCATATTTTAGCATGTGCTTTCCACTACCACATACACGCTGAAGTGTTCTAAGTATTTTTCTCTATCTGAAGTTCCACTTGCAAGATCCGGATTTATATTTTCAGCCCCTCCAAGGTGTAGTCAGGAGGAAGGGAAGGAAGTGGAGGTCTACGGGAGGAGGCTGCAGCCAAGTTGATAAGATTAAATAATAAGCAAGGGCTTTTTAGATTTTAGGGACATAGACAAAGAGCAGGAATGACAAGACCAGCTCTGCACCTCATAAAACTCCTGGAGTTGGTGGTGGAGAAGGGGGACAAGAAGCTGAGAGGTTAGTGAAGAGGCCACACAGAAAGGCCAACACAAGGGTTCATCTACGGGGCATATGAGAACCATTTGGGAGCTTCTAAAGCCATGGTGCTCAACCCTCACATGTCAAATGCCCCCTTTTTAAACACATTTTTAAACATTCTTTCTACTATCCAGAAATGGGACTCATAGATCATAAAAGGTACCTATGCACAACTAAAAAAATCAGTATAATACTGTAACCATTGCATAAAGAAGACATGAAAGTATTTCATGAAAAAATATGTGCCCAATGGAAACAACTCAAATAGGATGGCACCAATGGGCAAAATGAAATAATTGGGTGCCTGTACCGATACGCTAAACTACCTTGAAGGCCATAGCTATCAATGATGACACATTCAACTGTGTTGCATTAGAGACTCGAATCTTGAATAGCATTGCTGTGTGTCAAGATTTTCTGAAACTGCTGATTAGCTGCACACCTGATATTTCAGTGTATATTAATATTTATTATGTATTAAAACTGAGAAAAATGTCTTCTGCTTATAGGTACAACTGTGTTTATATATTGTGTTTACTGTGTTACTTACACGTAATTGTATTTCTAGATAAAACAGAGATACTAAGCAATTCAAGGTTTGGATAATTATAACAAAGTTTTTCATAATAGAAGTGTCTGGTGGGTCGTTTAGTTTTTCACTGAGCAAGACTGACCAACAGTGCCGAGTCTAGCATTGTGGCCACCACCCATGAAAAGGCAATAGCATCTTAATACGAAAACCAAGAATAATCCCCAATACTTCTTCCATTGAAAATTCTTGTTTTATAAGTATCTCTGACTAGGTCCTAGCCCAGATGAATTAAGTCAGCTCTTTGTAAAAGTTCCACAGGTGATTCTAAGTCCAGTGGTGGAACTACTGGCCCAAAGTAGCTTTTCCCAAGGTGTGGGATATGTACTCCCACACTGAAGATTATTTTAGGATATGAATAGAGCATTAAATTATATTTACTCACATGTTTTGAATTTCTTTCAATTTATTTGAGAACATCAAGGAGAAAAATCTCAGCTTGGTGCTTATTTTTAAAACCTTTCAAACACTTGCTAACATCCTCCATAGAGAAAGCAGCCGAAGGTTCAGAATTGTGGCCAGGCAGGAAGGTCAATTTCATAATAATAATAACTGGTTTTCACTGAGTTTATTTTCACATTTACCTCTTATTAATGGCGATACATAAAGGTTTTCTACTTTCTATAGTGTTATAAACAAATACATAAAATTATTTGAAATGAGTTGACTGAAGAAAAATATTAAGTCATTAAAAGAATGCTATAATGTTATAGTCAAAATTTAGGAGGAAGAGTAAGAGAGACAATTTGGGAGACTCATGGTCCTAGAGTAGGAAGAGATGAAGATGGAATATTGGAGACCACCAAGTAGACACTCAAAAGGGCACTCGCTGGCTTCCGCTCTTCTGGCCTAGTCTGCAGGACCTGCTGGATTCACCATCAGGATTAACAGTGAAAGGCAGATGGCTGGGGGTGTCTCACGACTGCCTCAGAACTGGTCAGGGAGACAGACCAGAGATCCAAAGACTGGATGGGATTTCTTCAAACATTCTTGAGTAACTTCTTCAGGTTTGTTATTTTTATACATGCCTCCACCATCTCACCACAGTAATGTATTTCTATTATCAACTTCTTATTTTTACCTCCTATCTATTTTTTCTCTCTCTTGCCATGTTGGCGGGCTACCAACATGTCCTAAGGCACTAGCCAGTGCCCTCCCAACCAGTCTACTTGCCTCCGTTCTTGTACTCTTCCAATTAATGCATGCATATTCCTGAGTAATCTTCAAAGTCAAATGTGATCAAATTCCACTCCCTGAATCAGATCTCTCAATGGTTCAGTGGCTTCCCAGTGTTCCTGGGTAAACCTGATATTGCACACATGACCCTCAAGCTGCTAGCTGCCTTGGGCCTGCCCCTCTCTCCCCTTACCTAGGAACCACCACCCCTTCCTTTTCCTCTCATGCTCTGCTCACACTGATCTTTTGGTGCCTTAAATTTGCCATGCTGCTCCCCCATCCCCACACAGGGCCTTTACACATGTATTTCCAAAGCCTGGACATCTGTGCCCATTCCACCTGGTTCCTAATTCATTTTTCATCTCTGAGTTGAAACATCCTTTTCTCAGGACAAACCCCTGCATATTGGGGCAAAATCCCCATAATATACCATTATAGCACTGTAGGCTTCTTGGTAAAAATTGTCACAGTTGAAACTTTACATTTATTTCTGTGAATATTTGATAAACGTCTATTTCTTTCATTGGACTCTAACTGTAATAAGTAAAGAGATCATGTCTTTTTAAAAATTTTTGTTTACTTTATCTTCCTTTTGTTTATCAAAGTACATGAAGTAGGCACTCATTAAATATTTGTTTAACTATATAGACCTGAAGGATCCTTGTAAATGACAAATTATCATGACTTCATTTAATAAAAGTCATGTTAAACTAACCTTTTTAAAAAGTAGAAGACAGTTGTCTTCAGCTTCAATATTTATGCTTTTCCTCCTACCTTACTCTACCTTCCTGGAGAAGAACAGTGATGCAAATTAAAATTCTTCTAGAAGCCAGTCAAGCAGGTGACTGAGGGAGAGGGCTGGGGAGAAAGAAGGGGGACTGAATGTGACAAGGCCCTGTCCATAGAGAGCAGCGACTACTCAGCTTCCACTGGAGGCTGCCCCGCACAGTGCAGGCCCCCAGTATTGCTGTAGCTTTCATTTCACTAAGGGAACTGGATGATACCTGGATTTCCTGTGAAAGTACCTTAATCCTATGACCTAATTCAAATTTCTAAGAAAAATTACTTAATTCAAATTTAAAACAAAAACTAAATGAGATGGGTCAAACAAAACTTGTCGATGTCCTGAATTCAAAGAAGAGCAGCTGGGCAGTAACCTTTGCTCCTCTAGCATATGTTGATTTTAGCCAGGCATCAATAAAATAAGCTATTGTTTATTGATATCATGTGTGCAACATCAGGTTTACAACCAGTTTACTGACAAACTGGTTGTTCAAGGTTGCACAGCTAGAAAGTGGGGGAGCTGGAATTCTAAATCAGGTTGGTGTGACTAGAGAGACCATGCTTCGAAGAGCTGTACTATCTGCTTCCAGGAGATAGTACAGCTGAGCAATGTGGCTCAGATGTCATTAAACAATTTATATCCACCTGACCAGACCCTAGAAGGAGGTTTTGAGTATTAGAATAAGGTTTTTTTCATTCTGTCTCTCCCTCACATTCAATACACACACACGCCCATGCGCGCACACACACACACGCACATTTATATATGTCTATAGGACATATGTATGTAGGTGTACATGTATATTCTGTATAATGTTAGATATCATCCTCTTCAGCATTTTTATCAGTGACTTGAAGGAAGACAGAAGAGATGTCTTATATTTTTCAGATGACATGAAATAGAAGGGGTGTGTAGCATTCTGATGGCTGAACCAGGATTCAAAAATATTTAATCAGGCATGAACAACTGGCTAAACCTAACACCAGGAAAATGTGATAGCTATAAACATAAAGTCCAGTACTTAGATTCTATTAATTGATGGTTCAAGATGGGAACACCTGGCATGCAGCAAGCTGCATAAAAAATGACTCGTGGTTTTTAGCTGAATAAAAACTTCTGTAAGACCACCTACTGGAAGTCAAAAGAGATTAGGCGGGTTGACTCTAAGCTTGCCCCTGTGATTCCCACCTCCTGGTGTTCACAACCTTCTCCCTGAGTGTGGGTGGGAGCAGCAACTTCTAACCAACAGAATATGACAAAAGTGATGAGATGTCACTTCTGAGATTACAATTGGCCCTTGAACAATGCAGGGGTTGGGGCACCAACCCCATGCACAGTCAAAAATTCCCATATAACTCTCGGCTCCCAAAACTTAACTACTAATAGCCTACTGTTGAACAGAGGTCTTACCAACTATATATGTTATATTTATTATATACCATATCCTTACAATAAAGTAAGCTAGAAAAAAGAATATTAGGAAAATCAAGAGGAAGAAAAATATAGTTACTATTTATTAAGTGGAAGTGAATCACCACAAAGATCTTCATCCTTATCTTCACGTTGAGTAGGCTGAGGAGGAGGAAGAGGGCTTGGTCCTGCTATCTCAAGGGTGGCAGATGTGGAAGACATGGAGGAGACGGAAGGGGAGGCAGCAGAGACAGGCACATTTGGTGTAACTTTTATCGAAAAAAATCCATGTTCTAAGTGGACTTGTGAATTCTAAATCTGTGTTGTTCACAGGTCAACTGTATATTGTGTACAATGATAATAGCCATTGTGCTAGAGGACTTGCTCCCTTGCTGGCTTTGAGGAAGTGAGCAGCCACGTTGGGAAGGCCTGAAGGCAAGGAACTGGGGGTGGCTTCAGCCAACAGCCAGCAAGAACCTGAGTCTTTAGTTCCACAGCCTGCAAGAAACTGAGTGTTGCCAAGAACCACATGAGCTCCAGCCGACCCTCACATCAGACTGCTGCCCCAGCTGATACCTTGATTACAGTCTTTTAAGACCATGAAGCAGAGGGCCTAGCTAAGTCATGCCAGGCATCCCAACCCACAGAAACTGAGAGATGATAAATGTGCCTTAGTCACTACATTTCTGTTAATGTTGTTATGTAGCAATAAGCAATTAATACAGATGTAATCATTTAATCATATACTAGTCAGAATACATCTGGATTGCTGTGCCAGTACCAGACGCTACATGTGACAAGGGACACAAATAAATAGTCTTCTGTGGAGTGTATTCAGACAGGTTGGGGTGGGGGGAGGGGTGTGCCCCATGTCCCATTGGGCTGACTGGAAATGCTGTTGAGAAAAAAATGGTTTGGGATATGATATCACGTTGAATAGATTCAGTGCTACATTGTGAATGGGAGACTGACTTATGCGGAGCCATGTGACAACAAGGATCAATGGGGTAAAAACATTCATGTACAGCAAAGAAGGGCATTCTAAAGATAAAAGCTGTGTAAAATGGAATCAGCACTTTTATGAGGTTTAAGCAGAATTAAGGGTTGCATTTTGCATTCATTTTGCATTCAGACATAATAAGGATCAAATTCTGCCTCCACAGACCCAGTGCACTAGTTTAATCCTGAGGTAATATACAACAGAGTTTGGGTGACAAGATGAGGTCACACAGATGCCCATATATTTACTTTTGTTTTCATGTGGCTGCAATTACAGCTTAGAGGATAGACAGGAGAAGTGGGTTGATAAGGAAGGGTATGATTAGATGAAGGAGGGCAGAGAAGTTAGTCATGAAAGCTTTCCTTCCCCATTTTCTATAGTGTTGATGCTAATTATTTTGCAGGGAAACAGCACAATCACATGGCTAACAGAATATTTTTCTAGTAGCAGGATAAGCTATCAATATATGTGTGTGTGTGTGTGTGTGTGTGTGTGTGTGTGTGTGTGTTACAGTTGTGAATTTATCTATTTACATATATATACTTCCTTTCTTCCATCATTCCCTATGCCTTACCTCAACTACCACTATGTAAGAGATTAGAGTATTCTGAATGCTCATTTTTGGCAGTGACATACAAGCTGGATGTGGGATTAGAAAATCTTCCTTAAAATCCTATGATTCTGGGTTGTGTTTTGTGGAGCAGCAGAATCTGTAGTGAGGTTCTGTAGAGCAGTGAGCTCTACCTGGGAAAGACAGCAGGGGGAGCCACTGGACTGAGAAAATGAAAAGCTGCCAGGGCTTCAGAAAGCAGCTTCAATATTTAATCAGCTGCTTGGCTGCAGGTGATGGATTGAAGGAGAGGGTGTTTCCAAAATATTACGTAGAGTTTTCAACATTGCAAAGGTTTATATAGGAAGCAACACACACACAAATACTGCTCTTAGAGGGTTTTAAAAAAATGAGTTCAATTCACCTGCTAGAAGGTTACTGTCTCAGTGGTGCTTGGCTGGACACAGGAATTATCTAAGGAATATTTTAAAAATACTGATTAAAAAAAAGAAAATGACCTAGCCCCTAAATTCTTATTTAACTGGTCCAAGGTGCAGCAAGATAGGCAGAATTTTCTGAACCTCCCCAGTGATTCTAACATCAGCCCGGTTGGGACCAGACTGTCCCAATTTAACTAGGCAACCTCCCAGAGGCTGCAGCACTTAGTTATATGGTTTAGAGATTTTTTTTTTAAGTTTTCACCCTGTATCCAGAAGGCCACAAAATATTTGTGGATGAATGAACAAAACAAGCAGGTGGCTGCTAAAGAAATTTGAGGATAACAAATAAATAAATTTAAAATTATTCCAGAAAATGCTCTTAGTGCCTGGAAAATTCTGCAGTGAAAGTAGAACATTTCAAATGTTTTTCCCCAACTAAATGTTCATTCTTTTTCTTCTTCCTGTTCTCCTACTGTTTTTATTCCCTGTCTCCCTAAACCCTGATTCCCTTATGAATTTCACTCTCATCTCAACAACTTTTCTCTCTTTTCAGATTGAGTGATGTTATTGTGACACAGCTTCAGACTCAGTGCCCGACTGCACTGTGGGGGCCACAGCAATGGAAATGTACATGTACATGCAGCGGCCAGAGGGTGGAAGCAGCAGAGGCTGGAGGGAAGTGATGTTGCCAAACGAATGCAGCAGAACCAGCCTGACTGCCTGAAACTGTGCCTCAAAATAGGGAAAAACAGGCAGGAACCTGCAGGCAGGAGCACTAGATGCTACAGCCCTGCTGCTCAAAGTGTGGTCCTTGAACTAGCAGCATCACCACCACTTGCAGAAGCTCAGGTCCCACTCCCTGCTGAATCAGAATCTACAGCTCATGAAGAGCCCCAGGTGGTTTACAAGCGTACTGAAGTTTGAGGAGTACTGCTTTAAAAGATGCATTCTAATTAAGACTTTTAGACTTATAAAGCATGAGTAGTGGAGAGGAAGTTATGGCCACAGGTCCATCTTCATCTGGAGTGCCTATGTAAGATTATTCTTTAAATTAGCATTTGTAAAGGAAGGGTTGAGGGCAATTTCAAGTTCTGTGGTGTCAGGAGCTACCACTGATGATAATGACTGCATGGAGAACTGGCTCGGCACTCTGCAAGTCAGAGCTCACCCCTCGGCACCTGCTCTTCTACCTTTAACAGCCTTATAGGCTAGGTAGCTCCAAGAGGTTTTGAATCATTTCTGGAAGCTGGCAGGACATAATAATAAAAATGTTCAATTCATCCACTGATGCTTTTACTTCAGCTGCAAACTTAAGGCCATTGAAAATCCTCACACCTATGTCAAAATGATACACACGCATGCCCAAATTGCTCACCATCTTGTTTTTCTGTAATGAAAGTAATTTATTTACTGATCTTTGTGTGCTGATTGTCAACTTTTACCCTGAAAAATGTAGTGCTTTAAATATTTAATTTAAATATTCATTTCAGTTACATCGAAATTAAATACGACAGTTATTGAATTGATTCAGAACACTTCGAAAGCTTGACATCCTCAATTGTGTTTTAGAAAATTATATTAACTTCAAAAATATGTTAATATAAATGTATTGATTTCCTGTGACTGCTGTAACAACACAAACTTGGTGGCTTAAAACGAGAAATGTACTCTCTCACAGTTCTGGAGCCTGAGGTCCAAAACTGTTTTCAATGGGCTGAAACTAAGATGTTAGTAGGGCCTTGTCCCCTCTGGAGGGTTTAGGGGAGAAGAGTTTCTTGCCTCTTCCAGCTTCTAGTGGGTGCTGGCATTACTTGGCTTGTGGATGCATCACTCCAATTTCTGCCTCCCTCTTCACACTGCTTTCTCTTCTGTGTCAAATCTCCTGCCTCTCTTTTATAAGAACATCAATGACTGAACTTATGGATCACCTGGATACTCAATGATAATTACCCCATTTCATGATCCTCAACTTAATCCCACCTGCAAAGACCCATTTTTCTAAATAAGATCAGATTATAGGCTCCAGGTATAAGGACTCAATATCTTTGGGTATCCATTATTTAACCTACTACAGAGTAAAATTACCACTTACAAGATATTATTTGTAAATGATACTCAACAGGGATACTTTATACATATAAGATGTATGAAGTAAATAGAAAAATCAGGGGAAACATGTCTACTTGCCAGAATGATTACTTCTCACAAGCTGGTTTACTATTTGCAATTTTACACCTATTATTTTGTGAGTGTGCATCAACCCAATGAAATAGGACATAATAATGAAAGCTAAGAGGGGACCCTGCCTAGGTGCCCTGGAAGAAAAGAACAGAACCAGGATGCAACCTGGATGTATGACACTTTGTGAGGTGTCCTTCCCCCTGCTGTCTGGTAAAACACTACTAATAGGACTATTAATTCATCTCGGTTGACTCACAAAGAGGCTTATGTATGCAAGACCGGCAAAGACTGACAGACTGACAGGGAGTGCTCAGCTGGGTGACCTCACTAGCTAAATGACTCCTTTTCTCCCAGCAGGTGCTGCTATACTTCTGCTGAACTACTGGACGTACTTAGTTTGGTTTCAAAGTCAAGGAATGACATTCCCATATGGATATTTCCTATGAAAACCAAGTTTGTGATTTATTCTTATTTTATCCTGGAAAATGTAATAGTGTTTATCTTTAAACTAAGGAGAAAAGAATGTATTTGTTATTTTTTTTCTTGCTTTGGACCTGATGCAGGGAATTTTAATGAACTTAATAAGTACCCATGAACTCACTACGTCATTTAACAACAATCCACATCTAATTGTCTGGCTCAGGCCCCATGCAATCTCCTGACCTCCCCCAAGTGAAGTAAGCTCCATCCTGAATCATGTTCACTATTCTCTACACTTCTTTGTTATGTAACTTTGTTGTCCTTATAACGATTATAAAATAATTTTAATTATTTTAAAATTTACATATAGGATATAATGCTGTAGCTAATATTTTGGGATTTTTTTTTTCACTTAACATTACATTGCTAAGATTCATCCAAACTCCTGTGTGACTATTATCTAAAGGGAATATTATTCATCTACTTGCCTATTGACGAGCATTTGCATTGTTCATGGGTTTCTGTTCATGATACAGGAAGGAAAATCACATCACGCAAAAATGGCAAGTAAAACCTAGCAGCAATCATCTTATTGTCCCTTTACCACTATAAAATTCCACAGTGCAAAAACAAAATATTGGCACCTAAAATGGAGTTGTATTCCAACATATTGAGAGCTGTTTGAGACTCACAATATATTTCCCCAAAGAAACAATTCTCTACATGGTGGTTAGTTCATTGGCTGATGCACAGAAGGCTGCTTAATTCATAATAAACCAAAAAGCACGACAGAGACAAACCATTCTGGTACAACAGCATTTCTGATGAAAATGCATCCACCAGGGAAATCACAGCACTCCTATAGAGGCAGACCAGGGAGTAGGACAAGGCTCCTGTTTTCTTTTCCCCAAGTCTCACTTAGCCTTAGCCAGAGGCAGCAACTCCAGCCAAGGGAAGGAACAGGCTGGCCTGAGGCCTCTAAGCCCAGGGAGATACTGGAGTGGAGACTCTAAGGCTAAGAACTGAAAGGGAACTGTGACTTAGGAAAAGTGACAAGAACTCTAGTGGAAGGAGTGAGGGGTGGTCAAAAAATGAATAGTTTTCTCTGCATTTTTAGCACTGGTCAGTGGGGATCAACAGCAAGGTGGGGTCAGGAGGTAGCTGCAGGGTGCCTCTACCAGGTGACAGGCTTGCATTTTCTTTCTCTTCTTCAGTCTTACCTCCTCTTTCACAGAGGCACCTACATGCACTTAGGATGGCATTTGAGAGGCAGAATATGGGGCTCTTGGAAGAGGTGGAGAATACTGAAAGGAGGTGCAACCTCCTCTGTGCTTTTGTGTCTGCAGTGGTTGGGAGGGAGAGCAGGATGGAGCCTCTTGGTGCCATGCCCACAGTAACTATTGCTCTCTAAGGACTGGACCTATATTGGGAATATGAGGTCAGAGCCTGTATACTGAAAGAAAATCCATACATTTACCTGTTCTAAAAAAAGATGCTGCTATTTTTAGGGCTTTGAATGAGGTATGCAGGAATGTGTGAGTTACAACTAAACCTCTGGTAAGTTTAATGTTAGGAAATCTACTTAAAAATTTCGGTCAAAACAGTTCTATAAAAATGTACTACACTCACAATATTTTTCTATAGTTTTTGCAACTGTATATATAGCATTTAGATATATACAATCAAAATTTTAATATGTGTATACTATTACATATGTATCCATTTATTTTCAAAAGTTATTGAGAGCTTATTTTTGCCAAGGAAAAGCTAGGATACAAGTATGGAAAAATATAGTCCCTGATAAAGGGTGATCCTCATCACAATCTCTGGGGTCACAAGCCTACTCCTGGTCAAGAATAGACTCCCCTGGAAATCCTAGCCAGAGCAATCAGGCAAGAGAAAGAAACAAAGGGCATTCAAATTAGAAAAGAGGAAGTCAAACTATGTTTTTTTTGTCAATGATATGGTCTTATACCTTGAAAACTCTAAAGACTCTTCGAAAAGATTCCTAGATTTGATAAATGAATTCAGTTACAAAATCAAAGTCTCAGGTTACAAAAATCAGTATACACAAATCAGTAGCACTGCTACACATCAATAATGACCAAGCTGAAAATCAAATCAAGAACTCACTCCCATTTATAATAGCTGCAAGGAACAGAAGGGGAGGGGGGGAGGGGGGAGGGGAGGGGAGGGGAGAGGAGAGGAGAGGAAAAGAAGCTACTCAGGAATATACTTAACCAAGGAGATGAAAATTTTCTACAAGGAGAACTATAAAACACTGACAAAAAAACAAAACAAACAAACAAAAACAGAAATGACACAAACAAATGAAAATCATTCCATGCTCATGAACTGACAGCATCAATATTGTGAAAATGGCCACACTGCCCAAAGCAATCCATAGAGTCAGTACAATTCCTATCAAATGACCAATATCATTTTTCATAGAGTTAAAAAAAAATCCTACAATTCATATGAAACCAAAGAAGACTGGAAATAGTCAAACCAATCCTAAGAGAAAAGGACCAAAGGTGGAGGTACCACATTATCTGGCTTTAAATTATACAACAAGGTCATAGTGACCAAAAGTATAAGAGTGGAAAATTTAGAGCCATATTCAGAGGAACAAAACTGGACCCCTATCTATCACCATATACAAAAGTCAATTCAAGATGGATTAAAGACTTGATGTAAATGTAAGACTGGAAACCATAAAAATTCTCTAAGAAAGCTTAGGAAAAACTCTCCTGGACATTGGTCTAGGCAAAGAATTTATGGCTAAGACCCTAAAAGCAAATATAACAAAAATAAAAATAAATAAATGAGACTTAATTAAACTAAAAATCTTCTACAAAGCAACAATAACATTAATAATCAATAGAATTAAAAAGACACCTACAGAATGGGAGAAAATAGTCATAAACTATACATCCAACAAAGGACTAATATCCAGAATCTATAAGAAACTCCAACAAGACAGGCAGAAAAAAAAAAAAAAACACAAATAATCCCATTAAAAGTTGACAAACAACATGAACAGACATTTCTCAAAAGAAGATATGCAAATGGCCAACAAACATATGAAAAAATGCTCAACATAACTAATCATCAGGGAAATGCAAATTAAAACCCAGTGATATATACCACTTTATCCTAGTGAAAATGGCCACTTTAAAAAAGTCAAAAAATAGGTGTTGGCGTGAATGCGGTGAAGAGAGAACACTTATACACTGTTCTGTTAGTGGGAATGCAAATTTGTAAAATCTCTACGTAATACAGTATAGAGATTTCTTAGAGAACTAAAAGTACATCTACCATTCGATCCAGTAATTCTACTAGTAGGTAGCTACCCAAAGGAAAATAAATCATATAAAAAATATACCTGCACTCTCATGTTTATTGTAGGACTATGCAATATGCAATATATGGAAAAATACAGACTCAACCTAAGTGCCCATCAACAGATGAGCAGAAAAAGAAAATGTGGTGTGTGTGTGTGTGTGTGTGTGTGTGTGTGTGTGTCGTGGGATACTCAGCCATAAAAAGAATAAAAGAATGTCTTGCAGCAACTTGGATGGAACTGGAGGCCATTATCCTAAGAGCAGTAACTCAGGAACAGAAAACCAAATACCACATGTTCTAATTCATAAGTGGGAGCTAAGCTATAGGTATGCAAAAGCATAAGAACAGTATAATGGACACTGGAGACTCAGAAGCAGGGAGGATGAGAGGGGGGTGAGGGATTAAAAAAAATTACCTATTGGATACACTGCACACATAGGTGACAGGTACACTAAAAGCCCAGACTTCACCACTATACAATTTACCCATGTAACCAAAAACCACTTGTACCCTTAAAGCTATTGAAAAACAACAACAGCAACAACAACAAAAAAGAATCAGCTCCCATTCCCAATGCAATGCTCTTTTGGCAACTGATATACAATAGTACAGACTTTCACCTACAAATGGGCTACTTATTCCTAAAAGCCTGTGGGTCAAGAATCAGTATTTAGAATCCCAATACTAAAATGTGGTATGCATAATCTAAAATTAGTAAATTACATAGAGTTGAAAATGAGGCATCTTCCCAGGAAGTATGGCTGCCATGAAGTCCTGAAGCTTTGGGGCACTCCTAACAACACTGGCACACAACAACAGTGGATGTCTGCAGTTCTTTGGATGACACTGAGATATGGGGTCATCATCAGTATTACAACGAGTTGGTTGTAACTCTCAATTGCTGTTAGTTTTTGGTTCAAATTATAAACTGGTGTTAATTTAGCTTCCTCAGCACCAGCTTAGATCGTTGTGAGCTACCCGGTTAACTACATATTATACTTTAACGTATTTTTACATCAGTAATATATTTGGCCCATTATTTTCCAGTATCTAGAAATTATGACAGTTATGCATTGTGGGTTATACACGAATTAACTAAGAGACTAATGCTGAAGCAGACATACATCTAATTCTTCCCCACCCTTTAATCAGCTGTTTTTGAACACTGATACTGTTATCTTCACAGTTACGTGGGAAAGAGTAGGAGTAGGCAGGCAAAGAGATCTTTTGCTTGCCTAAGTGTACCAAGGAAACAAAGTGGGGAACACGTTCTAGAGGAGCTCCAGCAAGAAACATACGCAGTTTTAATTTATCCAGCATCACAATAGTTTAGACAGAGAATTTATAATGGTCATGATAGTTTGGGCAGGGAATTTATAATGGTCAGAGGAGTTAGGAGGAGGGGGCTTCATCATACATGACTATGAAATGTGATATAATGAACAATAAACCCCAAGTGGGAAGCACTGATTTATGCAGACATATAGAAATGGTGTGTGAAACAGATTGCATAATTTGCCAAAGGTCATGAAGCTAATGGTGACTAGTGAGGGAGGAGAGAGGGGATGGTCTCTGGACCCTAGTGATCTTCCCATAAGATTATATTAGAAACTTAATTTAAACACATATGTTGACCTTTGATGGAGAATTTTACCCTCATATGAAGAACCGAATGGAGATCAAAGATACTCCAACACATCCGAGGTTGGGCTAACAGTGGGTATCTCTTCCTATTTTCCATCTTACTTCTGTAAGACTATCCTGTCTTGTGATTACTTTAACAGTTGTTTTCACTCCAGATTACCAACACATCACAAAACATTGCCAAGATGGTTTATCGTTTTCAGTAAAAGATAAAGTTTCCCAAAAGTTAGGAATCTAGACAGCAGACATGGCATGGCCTCCTTACAGAGCTAAAACTGTCAGCAGTTGCTCTTCCTCTGATCTCTCAAGAAGGCAGCTCTCCTCACTGTCTCTCCACTGTGCCTCTGTTCTGCTGCTGACAGGTTACAGGGAGAAAGGACAGCCTTAGAAGGCTGTCTGTCAAGAAAAAGGAGCAAAGGGCCAGTCCAACTAAGGTGCAAAGTCTTCTAATGATTATGTTCACTAAACAAACAAACAAACAAAAAAAACAAAAAAAAAAAAACCTGGGTAACTTAGTCCTCTAAAAGATGTCACCTAGATTGTTAATTTTCAGCCACATTTGTCTGGCTCTTTCTTATCAATAAAATAGGCTTACAGTGCAACAAGTTGAAGAAAAGACATAGACAGTGAGTGGGCATTTTTGAAAGATAAAACTTTAGGACTGGTAACAATGCAACTCCTGCCTGAGACCTGGGGACTCGTTCTTTTAGAATATACAAAATTAAACTGAAAAAGGAAGAAAACCTTCACGCTACTCTTTTTTTTCCTATACTGCTCTGGAGACAGGCAAAGGCAGTACATAGGCAGTTGGCTCAGATTCTTACTTTCAAAAGATCATCCTCAATAATGTAGCATTTCCAGGCTACACTGTAATGCCCAAACAGAGACACTGCCTCTTTCTCTCTCCTGCTAGCTTTGTCAGAAGAAGGCAGCAACCACATGATCAAGGCCAACCCATAGTACCTTAAAGTACCACACTTGAGTACAAGAACAATCAACATCATTTTCATTACTTTCTCATTCCATGAACCATGCTTACATTAATGTAATTTGATGAGGTTTAAGTCATAAAACGCACTGTCCTTTAGTAAATTACTCATGGAGAAGGCCTTAAACTACCTCCTGCTTGAACAGAATAGCTAGGTTTTCCCCAAGGTGCCTTTTAAAATGTACATTTCTTTGGACAATCTTTGGACAATCCCTTGGCAGAAACCCTTCTCTATCTTAACAGGCTCATCTATGACTGATTTTAGAATTAGGAGGTCAGAAGAACAAAGTGCCAGGTGCAACTGCAGTATAGTGCAAAGCAATCCAGTTTTGTTATGGTGCATTCACAATATAAAACAGAATTTGATTATTTTATTAATGCATGCCATGAAAAGTTCTGTTACTAGATTAGAAACAAACACTTCAAAATTACACAGACCCTCCCACCTCTTACCAAGAAGGCCTCATTCATTTCATTTGATGCCTGTGTTTCAAAACAGTTGAGCAAACAAAACACCTAAAGACTTATATCCTTGATTCCTAAATTACTTCAAAATTGTTCAACATTATTTGCATTTGAGACCTGGGTGGATTGCATTTGGAGTAAGGGAATCACTAGCAGAAAACCAGCAGAAAACTATTAGTTGGGTACAAGGTGTGTTCATGGGAGTAGCTCTGAAGAGGGTAAATAATCACATCACATACTAAAGACAACCTGTCAAATAGACTTAGCTGAACTAATTAGCTATACTGCTCAGTGATTGAGAAGGTCTACCAGACCTAGGTTTGGGTCCAGGTCTGCCACTTACTTACCAGCCACATGATCATGGAAAGGCACTATGATAAGAGTGTGGCTGCCGAAATCAATCTATCTGCATCCAAATCCCAACTTATTTAATTAATTAATTTAATTTATTTTTTTTTATTTATGAGACAAAATCTCACTTTATCACCCAGGCTGGAATGCAATGGCACAATCTCGGCTCACTGCAACCTCTGCCTCCCAGGTTCAAATGATTCTTCTGCCTCAGCCCCCTGAGTATCTGGGACTACAGGCGTGTGCCACAACACCCAGCTAATTTTTGTATTTTGGTAGAGACAGGGTTTCTCCATGTTGGCCAGGCTTGTCTCAAACTCCTGGCCTCAAGTGATATGCCCCCGTGGCCTTCCAAAGTGCTGGGATTACAGGCATGAGCCACCGTGCCCAGCATCCAACTTAAATATTTTGAACCCAATAATTTAAACTCTTTTATTCTAGTTAGCTAACTTTCCTGGACGTCAGTTTCCTCTTTGATAAAACAGGGATAACAATGAGTACCTACCTCACTGGATTCTTGGTAAGAAGATTAAATAAGGTAATACATGACAAGTACTAAAAATACCATTATGACATATAGTGGCACTCAGTAAATGTTAGCTGACATCATTATCACCACCACCATCATCATCATCATCATCATCATCATTTTGGATGGGTTGCTTAGCTTCTTTAAGATACATTTTCTGGCTGGGTATGGTGGCTCACGTCTGTAATCCTCACACTTTGGGAGGCCGAGGCGGGCAGATCACTTGAGGTCAGGAGTTTGAGACCAGCCTGGCCAACATGGTGAAACCCCATCTCCATTAAAAATACAAAAATTTGCCAGGCATGTTGACGTGCGCCTATAATTCCAGCTACTTGGGAGGCTGAGGCAGGAGAATAACTTGAATCCAGGAGGCAGGAGGCAGAGGTTGCAGTGAGCTAAGATTGAGCCATTACACTCTGCACTTCAGCCTGGGTGAAAGAGTGAGACTCTGTCTCAAAAACAAACAAACAAACAAAAACAAACAAACAAACAAAAAACCCACTTTCCTTTTATGGAACATGGGATAATAACACCTATTTCCCAACATTGTGAGAGTTCATGAAATAATGCATAAAAGTGCTTAGCAAAGTACTTTGTCATCTAATGACAACAATAGTAGTGGTAATAATTAAAATAATTTGTCTATTCCCTATAATTGAACTTTTCAGAAATCTTTACGTTTTTGTGACTATTTAGTAACTCTGAGAAGTCTAGTGTCTGAGCCAAATGGTATGAATATTTTAAAATTCTTTGTAATTTATTCTGTAGAATCATTATATCAGTTTATAACACCATTAGGAGTATTGAGAAGTACTTATTTCACCTTGTCTAGAGTAGAAATTATCATTCTGAAGAATCTTCCCTGAGTGATTATATATCATGGAAGACATGAATATCAAGAACACTACCACCCCATCACCAACAAAAACCAAACTTAGGGTTTATGGTACTAGAATACAGAAAACAGATTTACAGAGTAGCAGGAACAGTAATGCATTTATTATGAAAAACAGTAAATCAGTGTACTGATTAACGGACAAGTCTTGACATGAACATCGTATTCCACTGTGGAATAAGGTAGTGCTGTAAAATGAAAAATACATCATCACAGTGGACATTCTCAGTAGCATGAGGAAATCAATAAACACCAAGGTTCACATGCTTCCCCCAAAAAAATAGTTGTTAGTACTTTTGAAGGATTCAGTTGTTTCATTAGATGAAAAAAAAAAAAAAATGTGTACTTCAAAGGCTTAAAATGTTGGTGCCTAAAGAGTTTTTTCTTCTAGCCATACAGCATCAGTCTTTATACAGACCATAGTGAGAAGCTCCAGAGGCTGAGGAAATAAGTTAAAAGGACATAGCTTCCTAGTTGGCAGGAAATAATTCTTCTTATATGTAGTATATCAGCTCAGAAAGAGCTAATAAGTTTTTAAACAATACAATGGAAACAAACTAAAGCAGATTCATTCTGGTCATTTTCTTGTCATCTTGAACACAGATGAAAAAAAAAGTTGCTAATAAAAATGTAATACACAACTGCATATATTATAAGTATATGCCCATATCTGCATTTACATGAAATTCAGAGCAATCTCTGGAGATCTCCTGTAGTCATAACAATGGTAACATGTTTGCCTTTAAAAGGGAGAACATTTTGCTGGGGTAAAGGCATAAGATAAATATTTTTTACTATTACTCTTTGGTACTGTTTGGATTTATTAAAATCATGCACATTTCACTTATTTAAAAAATGCATGAGAAATATACAAGTAAATAAATACATAAAATATACTGAGGATATTTGACAATTTCTGTAGGCATTTTTGGAGGAGAGTAGTGCCACTGGCATTTAGTTGATAGAAACCAGAGTTGCTGTTAAATATCCTACAACGCACAGGACCAGCTCAAAAGGTCAATAGTGAGAAACTATGAAACTATTGTCTGTAGTTGAGAAACCCTACTCTAAATGATAAGCCTTTACAAAAGGAACATAAAGACACACAATATGAATTATATAACTACCGAAGCTACCTCTTGGCTCCTCACTACTCCAAACAGAACATATCACCCAAAGAGACAGGGAATGGAAGAGATTCTACACACAGTCCCTCAGCCTCTGGCAGTTTCCTGCCTGGTGGAGGAGGAACAGCTCTCGTCAGCAGCTCTCAGCACACGTAGCTGTAACAGCAAGACTGCACCCATCCTGTTGCCTCAGTTGTCTTGCAGAGATGACTGTCAGGCCTCCTCTTTGTGGGCTTCTGTGGGTCTAAGAGGGTATTTAGGGGCTGAACTGTCCCAGTTATTCATGTTTCAAAATATTTGGTTAAAATTTACTCACACTTTCATATATTAAACATAGCACTGGCACTTATATTCAAACTGTTATATTACAATCCAATGGCATCATTCAACAGTATATTTAAGAGTCACAGGCTTCAATAAATTTAGGAGAGAGTATGGTGACCAATGAAAGTTTCTTACAAAGCAGTATTTACTTGGAGGAATTCAGGCCCCCAAAGGGATCCCTTGACAAGGTGTTCCACAAAATTTCAAATCAGGAAGAACTTATGGAGGATCCACTGATGGCAAAATGAAAGAGGAATGAATCTTGCTTCCTTGTAATGCAAAATCTATTTAGGTTAATTTCAACATATCTCTATATTATGCTTTTTCTATCTCTCTAGTCAGTAGATTTCTGGTACTTGTTCATTTTTGTATCACAGTGTGTGGCAACAAAACCATAATGTTTGAGCTGGAAGGGATCTTAAAAATCATCTCACAAAATCCTCACATTTTATAGATAATAAAAACAGCTATCATATATAGAAATTTCTAAGTACCAGGCATTGCCCTAAGTGCTTTACTTCTAACTAATAATTCTTTAATCCTCAAAGCCACCCTATCAGGCAGATATTATTATTATTCCTATTTTACTGAGGAGAAAACTGGGACACAGAGGTTAAGTCCCAGGTTGTGAAGACAGAACTCTAAGATGAGCATCCATTAGTCTTGCCCTTGTACAAACCCCTCCCACTGAATGCAGGCAGAAACTGTGGCATTGCTTCTAGTTGACAGTATATGGCAATGGTGATGGCAGAGTCACTTCCATGACTGCATTATGTTATACAAGGCACAATCATAGGAGACTTAGTAGAGTGTAGAGAGAGAACCTCCTACTGGCTTTGAAGGAGCAAGTTGCCATGCTGTGAGACAGCCTTCTAGGGAATCATGTGGCAAGAAACTGTGGCACTTCCAGGAGCTGAGAACAACCTGTAGCTGACAGTGAGAAATTAGGGACATCAGTTCTATGGCCATAAGAGATTGAATTCTACTAGCAAGTGCATGAGATTGAAAGAGGATCCCAAGTTCTAGAAAGGAAAGCAGTTCAGCCAACACCCACACTGTAGCCTTGTAAGATCCTGATTCCAGGACCTAGCTAAGTTATGCCTGGCACCTGACCCATAGAAACTGTGACAAAATAAAGGTATGTTGCTTTAAGCCACTAAGTTTGTGGTAATTTGTTATGCACCCATGGAAAAAGAATAGGCATGTCCAAGATTG
This sequence comes from Theropithecus gelada, assembly GCF_003255815.1. Classification (NCBI taxonomy): domain Eukaryota; kingdom Metazoa; phylum Chordata; class Mammalia; order Primates; family Cercopithecidae; genus Theropithecus; species Theropithecus gelada. The sequence goes on from NC_037670.1 coordinate 112,941,121, forward strand.
CAAAACTATTAAAAGGAAGAACAGGGATTCAAATCCCAGTGGTCAGGCTCCACTTTTCATCCCCTCAACCTCAAGCACCAAACTGTTAACACTGGCAATCTCTAGGGCAGGGAAAGGTGAATTATTTTGCTTATCTTAATTTTTCCTTATTGCATTTTCACTCTGACATATTACACACTCATGCATGCATGTACACACATATTATTTACTGTCTATCTCTCTGACTGGAATATGTGATCCATGTGAGCAATGGTTTTTATTTTGTTCACTGCTGTATTCTCATCACCTAGGACAACGCTTGGCATTGAATAGGTGGTAAAAATATTGGTTGTATGTACGAATGAATGTAATCATTGAGAATCTGAGGCTTGGAGACTGCTCAAAGTCCCTTGATGGTTAATAGTAAAGCTAGATGTGGTCAGTTTATTACTGACCTTGATTCTTTAACCCTTTCCATAACTAAACCCTCTGCCACAGGATTTTGCAATCCCTCCATGGAGGTTTGACTTGATTGGCCAATGGAACGGGGCTGGAAGTAAAAGGGGGCAGTTATAAGCATATGACTTAGGAGGCAGCACAGGTTATTGGCCCTTCTTACCTTTCTACCATGACCAGAGAAGAGCATGCTCTGATTAGCCTGCTGGTCCAAGGGGGATGAAAAACATGTGGAACAACTCCGGACTTAACCTGTAGTTGATGAGCTGAGCTTGAGTCAGCCAACCTTGATAAACCCATGAGCATTTGAGCAAAAATAAACAATTGCTCTAAGCTGCTGAATTCTTAAGTGGTTTGTTATGCAGCATGGTCACGGAATAGGAAGAGTTCTTTGGATTTCTGTTCTACCAGAGGCCTTATTAGCACGGTATTTCACAGCACTGGCATTCTGGGGGAAGAAAGTCCTAAGCAGTAAAGAAAGGTATAATTAATGCTTTAGTAGTCCCTTTGTTGGTGATAGGATGCTTTGCAACCACTATGCTAAAAGAAGCTTGTAGGCTAGAACATACCAAATATCATAATTCTGATAAAACAACAAAACCAATGCATAAATATATACTTCTGAAATTAAGGCACTGCAAAAAAAAAATTATACAGGTTTAAAGGGAGAGTGAATTGGAGCCAGAACTTCAATAGCCAAGAAAGCCCAAGTCAATATAGAGCTGACAATGGTTAATCATCTACTTTCAAAATCTAAAAAAGACTAAAAAGATTTTGGATTTTTGTAGCCTGGAGTCTCTGGCTATACTTTAAAATCATGTACTATTGTCCATAATTCAGTCAAAATTGAAAATAGATCAAAGCTAGATCTATGTGGTGTAATTTTCCCTGGGTAAGAATGCAGTAGGAGTGCTATAGCTTAATGTTACAGACATGAAAGAAGTAGACCCAGGAAGCCATTATTTGAATGGAGCTGTCCATTCATAGGAGCAAGCCAGTCTACCAGGGATGATGGGGATGATGAAGAGAAAGCCAGCTCAGCACAGTGGCTGCTGCATCTCTGCCAACAAGAACAGCAAATTCTTCTTATTTATTGGGGTTTACTATATGCCAGGCTTTCTCTGCTAAAAACTCTCTTTCTATGTATTATCTTCAATCATCACAATGATCCCAACAAGTTAGGTACTTCCTGTGGTCTGAATGTTTATACCCCCCCAGAATTCATAAGTTAAAACCTAATCCCCAATGTGATGGTATTAGGAGATGTGGCCTTTGAGAGGTGATTAAGCCGTGAAGGTGGAGTCCTCAAGAATGGGATTAATACCTGTATTAGTCCATTCTTGCACTGCTATAAAGAAATACCTGAAACTGGGTAATTTATAAAGAAAAGAGTTTTAATTGGCTCACTGTTCCACAGGCTGCACAGGAAGCACGGCTGGGGAGACCTCAGAAAATTTACAATGATGGTGGAACATGAAGGGGAAGCAGGAACGTTTTACATGACCAGAGCAGGAGGAAGAGAGAGAGAGAAGGGTAGGTGCTGCATGCTTTTAAACAACCAGATTTTGGGAGAACTCACTCACTATCACGCAAACATCAAGGGGGAAACCCACTCATGATCCAATCACCTCCTGCCAGGCCCCTCCTCTCACACTGAGGATTATAATTCGACATGAGATTTGGGTGGGGACACAGAGCCAAACCATATCAATGTCCTTGTAAGGAGCTGGGGAGACAGAGTTTCCCCTTCTACTATGTGTAGACTCTGCAAGAAGACATTATTTATTTATTCATTCATTTATGTGAGAAAGAGGGTCCTCATCAGATACCAAATATGCCAGGGCCTTCCCAGCCTCCAGAACTATGAGAAGTAAGTTTCCATTGTTTATAATTTGTTCAGCTTATGGTATTTTGTTATGGCAACTCAAAGAGACCAGGACAGTTCTCTTATGTTCATGATACAGACAAGGGTCAGGAAGCGAAGTTCATTGCACGAGGACAAATAGCTAGTAAATGGAAGAGGAAGAAAAAGAATGTGGATTTCACACCCAAAGGCCTAGGTTATTTCTACAAGATCACACTACTCCTCAGTCTATGGAACAAAGATGGCTTCCTTTCCTTCCTGTTTCTTTTGCTTATTTTGTACTGAAAATTTCAAATTTATCCAGTATGTATGTATTCACCATTTATGTCATCAATTATAAATTCACTCAGAAATACCACTGTCCCCATGCCTCTTTTAGGAAACATGGTCACATTTATATGTCTACTGTTTGCCAGCACAACCTCTGTCTGATGCAAAGTAGATCTAATTTGGTTTCATCAAACCCCCGAAATTGGATGAAGCTGGTTTGCAGCACCATTTTTGGTTATGAAAATAATCTGGAAGGCTGGATAGCATTTGTACCCTAGTGGCCCTGTAATTCAAAAGGCCTTGTTATCTCTATGCACAGATTCACCTACTCAGAGAACAAAAGCAATATCAGAATACATTGGTGTTAGCCCTTTCTAAAAGAATTATGTGAATGCAAAGCCCTTCCAGATGCTGTGACACTCATCCATCATACAGCAGTGCCATTTATTCTGTCTATGTCAAACACAAACACCTATCAGCCATCTGAAGTAATCAATAATAGCAATACACAGACCAAAAGTCCGTCATTCAGGCAGCACTACCAAGTACCTACTGCTGAGCCTAAAGTTTATATGAAAGCTGACCTGGAGATATCTTGTTTTAAAAGAGTTCATCTCCCTAAAAGCATTTTAAACTCCAACTTTAAAAATTATTAGGAAAATATCACATATGAAAAACAAAATAATAATTAACAGTATTTGAGAGTATTTAATAAAAAGTGAGTCTGTTAGCATAGGCCCAGTCCTGAGCACTGTAAGAAACCACCAGCTAGAAATCCTCCCTGCATGCCCTGGATATTGTATCATGCCCATCTGTTTAGCCACTTTCTCTTCCTTCCTCTAATGTGCACTTAGACCTAGTTTGTACTTAGCTTTTTTCTTTTTCATATCTTAAAGAGCTTCCTCTATTGGAGAAAACAGTGGGGAATAAAGTCATAAGTCACCAACTCTTAAAAAGTGAAATATATCTCACTAAGAAATATCAACTTCATAGAAAATAGACCTGTGTATTTAAACTACTTTTGCTTATTACAAATAGATTCCAGCAGATAAAGTGAAGAAAGGAACCACCGGGGGCTCAAGAACAGACAAAAAAGAGCCCCACAGGAATTTTGCCTGCCTTCTTCCTTAATATGATGATTTTGTTTTTTATTTCCCTTTCTTCTTTTTCTTAATAGGAAAAATAGGCACACTGAAGTTTTTGGGAGGCTTTCACAAAGGTACCTTCTAGGTCATCTTCTGTGCCTCCATTGGTGCATGAGAAGTTACTATAGACAATGTTTTGTTTGAAAGTTTGACTAATGAAAAAATATAACTCCGATTCCTCTAACAGAATCTAGGTTCTGAAATCTTAAAACTTGCTATAGATGATGAATATAAAAACTACCTAGCATACATAGTAGCAGTGGATTTGCTACAGCAAAGCCAGAGATAAAGATGTTATTCAAATTTCAAACGCACCCTACAGTTCTGCTTAAGACCTGAACTGCAAAGCTCTCAAGAAGTACTCCCTGAACATCTGAAATAATTGAAGACTAGGTTGGGTGGGCTGAGGAGGGGTAGTTAAAATGCGTAACTCACTTTCGAAAGAGGTTGATAGTCTAGCTGGAGCCATAAGGTACCATAAAACAGAGTATAGTCTAAATGTAAGTATCCATCTAGTTCACTGTATCACCTAGGATAATGGCTTGATGGCTTTTCATCAATATAGGAGAGCATGTTTGGGACAGTCTAAACTGAGGAACACAAAATTCAGTCTGTGATTCCTGAAGGACCATAAAAAATCATGGTAAAATGAGAGGCGTATGTAAAGGGTGATTGGCAGAAACTAACATGTTAGAGTATTATGTTTTGTCAGCAGAGAAAACACATTGGGTTTCAAATATTTTCAAATAAAAATTCACAAGGGAAGAAGCGCTAACCTGCAGCCATTGTTCTGAAGGTAGGTACTGGCTATAGGGCTGCTTTTCTTGTGGGCAGTTCTCTGTAGCTCCACACAACATCCTCCAGGGTGATAGCAGCAGGGATTTATCTATCTATCTATCTATCTATCTATCTATCTATCTATCTATCTATCTATGAGATGCAGTCTCGCTCTGTCGCCCAGGCTGGAGTGCAGTGGTGCGATCTCACTGCAAGCTCCGCCTCCCGGGTTCACGCCATTCTCCTGCCTCAGCTTCCCGAGTAGCTGGGACTACAGACGCCCGCCACTGCGCCTGGCTAATTTTTTGTATTTTTAGTAGAGACAGGGTTTCACCGTGTTAGCCAGGATGGTCTCGATCTCCTGACCTCGTAATCCGCCTGCCTCAGCCTCCCAAAGTGCTGGGATTATAGGCGTGAGCAACCGTGCCCGGCCGGATCTATTTAATGATGGTTCATATAGGCATTGTTCACTTCAGGTCAGTTATCCATATGTGAAAAGTCAATGTTCTCCATGAAAATGCTGAGAACGTATTTCCCATTACTCTAAATGAGAAATATTTTGATATGGTACATGTCAACCCCAAAATCCCAATCAACTTCCCAAAATGTAATTAAAACATAGTAATCTGCTAATATGTAAATTATCAACTATCATTTTAGGATGCTTTTTAAAAATCTAACAAATATTTTTGTGAAATGTTCACATGCTTTTTTGGGGGTATATAAACACAGAACTGATTCATACCCATATTCCATGTAATAAGGTATAAAAAACCAAGACATGCCCTGCTAGCGTGTGAGACACAACAAACCTATTCATTGGGAAGATGAATGTTACAGGATACATCTTCAATTATTGTGAGCAATTCTGGGAGCAGATGGCATATAGGGTAAGTACAACCTGTTTGATCTGAATTGCCAGTGAAGAGTAATTAGGAAAAGGAAGAGCGTCCTGGGGCTAAAGACCCCATAGCAGTGAAGAATGTACAGAACTTGGGTAAGGGAGTGAAAACAGGCAGTGTCTTGAGGAAAGAGCAAAGAAAAGTAAGAATAACCTTGATTAGTAAGAAAATTGATCCGATTTGTTAAAAAGGAACAATGGGCAAGTAAGGCTGAGACAGATAAGAAGAGATTACAGTATCTGGACTTCATATAAAGCAGAAAAAAGATTAGCAAGAACACAAATAGATTAAGGCAAAGTCAAATGACACACTACACAGAATATTATCTATTAGATAAAGATAGACTCCTATAAGGGAAACATACTAAGTATGCTAATAAGGAAAATTAGTGACAATGGATAGAGATTTCAAAGACTTAGCTACAAGCAAGCAATATGAATTTTCATATTAACAAGGAACTAATCACAGACTTTGAAAAACTGAAAGGGGCTTTCACAGTTGCCCCTGCCCCATCAACCAGGCATCTTTAGAATGGTCATTCCATACAGCTAGGTAGGTGGGCACTCAGGCTCCTCACCCATGCTGGGGCGTGCACCATAATGGAATTTAATAGTTATATCTGAAATCAAAGAAACTTCTATTAGTAACAACACACATAGCTAACCTTTACTGGCAGCTAACCTACTTTAATGACAATGAACCCATGGTATGGCTGTTTGATATATTCGCTTTTTTAGTGCTTTCAAAATCCCTATGCTTGTTTAATACTATTGCCACCTCTACATTCCACTTAGCTTGGTCACAATATAGTCTTCTAATAAAAATAAGGGAAAAATCATCATCACTGTATGTTTTATAGCTGGTAACTCTAAACTCATTTATTAAAACTCTTGGAAAAAGAACATGGGCTAAATCATTCTAAACATGATCTCATGTTTGACTCCAAGAAAGGAACGAAAAGTTCACAAAGTAATATCTAATTCTGTTCTGGATTACCTTTGTGTTTCAGATTTCCCTTGTCTATAATAAAGTGTTGAGTTGCAAAAGAGAAAAATTCCTGAAATATAAGCTAATTTGAGAAAGCAAGGGGGGCCAACTAGTAAACAGCTTAATATAAACAAAGGAGTTTAATTTTACAGTTAAATTCTGTTCCTTTGTTCCCCAACCCCCAACTCCTCATTACCAGGAATGTATGTATTAAAATTTTGGTTTTTCTAATGTGTGACTTCAAAAATCAGCACTGGATTATGATAAACTGAATGTGAATTCTGGTAATGGGACCAGTAGAAAGACAAGAGATGTCATCTAGTGTGATGTTTTAAGGTTCTAATATCTTGACAACTAATAAAAACGTCCTCGGCTTAAATACCAGAAGAGTTTATGTAAGGTACTCTCACCACATATGTAACTATAAAAGAAAAAAAAATTAGGTCAACTACTTTCCAGTTCAATTTCCCAATTTTGAATTGTTACTTCGCTAGTCACACAGACTCATGCAGGGTTGAAAATGCTCTCTAGCATTCCCTCCTGTGCAAAGCTAAAAAACCTCTTTAGATTTAGTCCTAATTACATGTTACCTCAATTAATTCTGTTATATAAAGCTTGCGATTATTATTGTCAGACACTATGATTCTCCTAACTCAGAACCACTCTTTCTTAACTCAAGGTAAATCAAGGAGAAGCAGCAAGAGAGAAAAAAAAAAAAAAAAAAAGAGGCAATGAGATCGTGTGATCCACAGAAAGATTTTTCCTTAAAAACACTGGTAACTGCCAGGACAGGAACGTAGGTTTTCAACCAGATTGCTCAAATTTTCTCAGTGCCAAAGTGACATTTTAACAGGAAAGGAGAAAAAGCTCCCTGTGGAAAATGACCTGGTAGTTTCCTTTGATGATTTCTAGAACGTCTTTCTTTAAAATCTTGACTCAGTTTCAGGGCTTATAAAATTGTTAGTCATAGGTAATGAAGTCAAATAAAAAGTTTTAATAATTGGTAGAAGCAAGTAGACAGAAGCAAAGAACAAACTGCTGCCAGAAAGTAGAATCCAAAGTAGAAAGTGAAAATAGATGAGTTTAATACTAGCTGGTCTATCTCCTATTAAAGAACAAATCAGAAGCCTTGCTAAGACCTCCCTGAGGGAGGCCCTGGGCAGGAAGCTGCCAAGAAGAAAGGAAGAGAACAAAGGAAAAAGAGATTTGGGGTTCAGTTTACTATGTAAACCTAGGCCTGTTTTTGGGAACTTCTAGAGTAGTGATAACCTGTTGCCTTTCCCACTGGCTTTGATCAATCAGGTTAGGTAGTAAATTAAGTAGTTTCATGCCCACGTTATTGTTGTTATTCAGCAGTGCTGGAAGAAGGTAAAATTCTGCCCCACTGGTGCGCTAAGTGACTGGCCAGAACATGGTGCAATCCTAGGAAGCCTGCTCAGAAATGCTGTGTTGTCTGACATTTCCTATTCAATGTTATGCCCTCTCAAAAAATCACATGTTTTTCTTTCACTTACACGCTACCCCTTTATTTGTATACAAATCTATGTAAGTGACTATCTTTACCCTTGAAGGCGTATTTACTATATATCTAGCAGCATGCTAAATGTAGGGGGCATAAAGAATCGGTCACAACTTCCCCTTCCAGTCAAGATCAAGTAAGAGACATTGAGCTTACCTTCCTGCCTGAAGCAACTCAACACCATAGAAAACATATAAAATAATGGCCCTCAATAACTTAAATATTAGGTAATAAAGAACAGTGATTCCAGAGACATGAAACAAACAAGTTGAATCTGTGATTGCTCCAATTTACTGCCTGAAGAAAATTTGCAGAGAGGAGAAACGCAGAGGAAGTCTGAAAAACTCCGAGTTGGAGACACATAGCTGGAAGTCCAGGAAGGTTAAGGCTACTATAATATGCAAAGCAGACGATCAGAGAGGAGAAATCTGTACCAAGAGAAAACTATGAAGATCGGCAGAAGTCCCCTTGATGATTCAGTTAAGTACCACCACTGCATAAAGTTGAGGAAACTAGCCAAAGTTAGGGAAAGGACTACACAAAATATTGAGGGAATAGTGCACAGAGCTCACACAGGGATGACAATGATGCCTATTCCCACATCCAGAGTAGGAAATCTCAAAATTCACAGGCATTGTTTACAGTGCTAAAAAGGATCTTGTTTCAGTAGTGCAGAAAAATTTATCCTAGGCTAAATGTAGCAGCTTTGATAATCTTGCCCATCAAAGTCTAAAAGCAAGACCAAAAGGCTGAAACAGTTTCAAGTAACTTGAGCATGTCGCAGAACAAGCTGAAGAATATTTTAAGGAATATAAAAATATCTAGAGTCTGGCAAGAAAAAATTCACGATATATGGCATTGAATAAAAATTACCAGGCATACGAAGTAGAAAGAAAATACAACCCATAATGAGACGAAAAATCAACTGAATCAATCACAGTGACCCAGAAATGACAAAGATGACAGACTTTGTAGAAAAGAAAATTACATAGGTATTCCATATGTTAAGAAAGTTACAGGAAAGACTATACATGTTAAAGTAGTGGTATGAAAGAGATTTTTAAAAAACTTTTAGAGATAAAACCTACAATATATGAGATGAAAAATACACTGAATGAGATTAATGATACATTAGATATTGAAGAAGAACAGATTAGTGAACTTGCAGATGTAGCAACAGAAACGCTTCAAACTGAAACAAGCAGGGAAAAGAGACAGAAAAAAGAAAACAGAATCAGTGAGTCATGTGATAATCAGTGAATGAACTTGCCCAAAAGACATGTAATTGTAGACCTTAAAGGAGAGGAGCAAGAATAGGAGGCAGAAACAAAATATATTAGGAAACAATAGCCTAAAATTTTCCAAAATTGAAAATTATAAAGTAACATCCAGAAACTTACTGAACCCCAAGCACAAAAATATAATAAGCACACTGAAATGCATTATAATCAAATTACTTAAAACCAGTGATAAAGAGAGTATCTTTAAAGCAGTTTCTTCATTCATTCAATTATTTAGCCAGCACAGAATGGACACCTAACCCTTAAGGTGCTGAGGACTGTGATTCCCGATCCTCTTCCCTATTTATTAAGTAACTCACCTAGTATCATGTCTCAGGTAGGGACAATACCTATTCCAGGATACAGATAAGGAAAACAGCAGCTTTTTTGTTGTTGTTGTTCAAGATGATGCAACATGATATCACAATCTCAGTAGGCGAGAAAAAAAGATTCACAAAATCTAATATCCATTCCCAATAAAAACTGTCTGCATAGCAGTATCAAAAAGGTACCTTCTCAGCCTGATAAAGGGAATCGACAAAAAAACCTAAAGCTAACATCATCCTTAGTAGTTAAAGATGGAATGCTTTTCACCTAAGTTTAAGAACAACACAAGAATGTCCATTCTCACCACCTCATTTAATATTATACTGGAGGTTCTAGCCAGTATAATAAGGCAAAAAGAAAGAAAGAAAGAGAGAGACAGAGAGGGAGTGAGGGAAGGAGGGAGAGAGGGAGGGAGGGAGGGAGGCAGGGAGGGAGGAAGGAAGGAAGGAAGGAAGGAAGGAAGGAAGGAAGGAAGGAAGGAAGGAAGGAAGGGAGAAAAAAGNAGGAAGGAAGGAAGGAAGGAAGGAAGGAAGGAAGGAAGGAAGGAAGGGAGAAAAAAGAAACATAAGGACTACAAAAAGAAAAACTACCTTCATGCACAGAGAGATAACTTACATAGAAAATCTATGTAATCTACACAAAAACAACTAGAATGAGTTGATTTTAACAAAGCTGCAGGATATAAGATGAATATACAAAAACCAATTGCATTTTTATATACTAGTAATGAAAAATTAGAATGCTAAACAAAAATACCATTTATACAATAGCATAAAAATATTAATAGTTATGAATATGAAAAGATGGGCAAGACCTATACATTGAAAACCATGAAACATTGCTGAGATATAGAATAAATACATTGAGAGATATACTATGTTCATTGATTGGAAGACTCAAGATTACTAAAATGCCAGTTATCTCCAAATTGATTTATAAATTCAATATAATCCCATTTAAATACCAAGCAGGCTTTGTTTGTTTGTTTGTTTGTAGTAACTGATCAGCAGATTCTAAAATTCATCTGGGAATACAAAGGATCTAAAATAGCCAAGCAACTTCAGAAAAGTCTTTGTGTAAGTTGAAGGACTTATACAACCTAACTTGCAAAACTTATTATAGAGCCACAGCAATCAAGACAGTGTGGCACTGGTATCAAGATGAATCAGTCTATGAATACTTATACACACATGGCCAACTGACCTTCAATAAAGTTGCAAAGGCAATTCGGTGGAGAAAGGATAGTCTTTTCCACAAGTGGCAATGGAACAATTAAAAAACCATATGTCAAAAACAAAATTAAAGAAGGAATTTTAATCTATCCCTGGCACCATAAACAAAAATTAACTAAAAATCGATCCTATACCTAAATATAAAACCTAAAACTATAAAACCTCTGGAAGAAAACCGAAGAAAATCTTTGTGACCATGGGGTAAATCAAGATTTCTTGGGATTTCATCAAAATTATGTCTTTTGCTCTTCAAAAGAAACTGTGAAGACAATGAGAAGGCAAACCAGAGACTCAGAGAAAATATTTACAAATAACTGATAAAGTTCTCTATCCAGAATAAAGCAGTCTCAAAACTCAATGATCAGAAATTAGTAACCCAATAAAAAGGAACAAAATATCTGAACAAACACTTCACGAAAGAAGACACATAGAAGAAAATAAGCACATGAAAAGATGCTCATCATTAATCATTAGAGAAATGCAAATTAAAACCACTATGGAATATTAGTTCATATCTATTAAAATGTCTAAAATTAAAGATGTACAATAACTGGAACTCATACACTGCTGGTGGCAATGTAAATGGTATAGCAACTTTGGAGAACAGACTGGCAGTTTTTAAGAGTTAAGCATAAACCCCCTATATTGATTCAGCCTTTCCACTCTTATGGGTATCCAAGGGAAGAGAAAACATGTCCCATAAAGAATTTTACACGAATGTTCATAGCATTTTTTACTTGTAATAGAAAGGTATAACAAAACTGGAAACTAAAATGTCCATCAACAGGTGAAGAGTTTAAAAAATGTGTGAAATATCTATACAATGGCATACCACTCAGCAATAAAAAAAGAATAAACAACTGACATTAGCAGCAGCATGGATGGATCTCAGAATAGTTATGCTCACTGAAAAAAAGCCAGGGCAAAAAAAAAGTATATACCTTATGTTTCCAATTATACAAAATTTAAGAAAATGCAAACTAATCTAAAGTAACAGCAGGCAGATCAGTAGTCGCTTGGGGATGGAAGCAGAAAGAGGGAAGGAAATGGGGGACTACAAAGAGGTTCAAAGAAATTGGGTGGGGGATGATGGATAGATCACTATTTTGAATGTGGTGATGATTTCATGGGATTATGCACATGTCAAAACTTATCAAACTGTACACCTTAAACGTGCAATTTACAGTATGTCAATTATACCCTGATAAGGTAATTAAAATTTTTAAAAAGAATGACATAGATTTAAAGAGGTAAAAATTTAGCATGGAATACAACTTTGTACTCTTGTTGTACAGTAGCGTTTCCACACTTTAGTTAACTCAATACCCTCTTTTAAATACAAAACCTTAAGCCTTTCATGACTGTTATTTAAAATTTCAGAAGTAATCAAGTATCCTGAAGAAAAAAAAAAGAAAACTGAATATGCTTATTCAAACTGCAAATTCTCCCCCACTCACTTTGATATGCTCCAGTCTTTTTAGGATTCTGATATTAAAGGCTTTTAGAAAAAAAAAATACTGCCAAATATATAGGCATTTGGGGGACATAATACAAATACAAGAGAGGAGGGAGGGAAGGAAGGAGCAAAATTAACAACGAACAACAAAAACACATGAAACCTCAAACAACGACCTCAAATGCAGTCTGAATTTAAGAAAGTTTACATTTGGTCTTTATTCTAAACTAAGTCAAAGGCTGCACTGCTTTTTCAGGTAGCTGTTTGTTCGTTTTCCTCACCTGCCTGCCTTTCTCTCACCCTTGATTATTCTGGTTATCCCGCCAGCCACACTAAATTCACATTTTCAGGTTGCTAGCTGGCTTCACCTTGAGTTAGCAGAGCTTTGTGAAGTGTCAGACAACAAATTTCTGAGTGGAATTACTGCAATGAATGCTGCCTCCACCATCCACTGTTTTTTTTTTTTTTTTTGGCCTTCTACCGGCACTGGCTCCGATTTCTAGGTGCCCTGTAAGACTCTGATGTACCTAGAATGAGCAATCCCAACCCAATACTGGAATATTTAAAGAGTCAAAAGTCTTTTCTGGGGAGGTCACCACCATCCCTCACTGAACCATACACACACTGACCACAAAGGCTGCAATTCTTACATGGAGTATCTAACGAAATACTGTGTTTAAAATGAAAACATAATGTAAAAATGTATTCATAAAAAGATTTCAGGCGCATAAAGATACTGACAGATGGATACAAAATAGAAGGACATGTGTAAAAATAAAAATAAAAATAAAGTATTTGTCAGGATTTTTGTTTTTTTTTTTTTCCCCACCCTCCTGTTTTCACAAACTATCTTTATTGATGTTACATTGTCTATACAGACAAAAAAGAACAGTTTACTGACAGCTGCTAGCTGGAAGGCTTTTTCATTCTATACAACTCAAATGAATCTGAGGGTTCTATTCATCTGGGAAAAAGGAAAAATAACATTTATTTTGCTCCTGTGGTGGGTGGTTGTAGCCGGGGTGGATTTGTTTGGCTGCCAATTACTGGTAACAGTTATCTGATTGTTATACATTTTATAAATGTGTCTAGCAGTGTTCTGTCTGGAAATGTATAGGGTTTAGAAAATAACTAACATAACTTAATCTCCCTTTCCATGGGATGTGGAAAACTGACCCTGGTTAATTTAGTGGTGTGGCCCACACGTGACTATGCACAGTGTATGCTTTGGTAAGTCCCAGGAAAATCTGGTCTGATACTGTTCCCTAGGAAATAATGCTACTGTGGCAAATTATCTAAGATTGAAAACCAGGTTTTGTTGAGTTTATTGTGTCTTAGGAGAGCAAATCATGGTTGAACAAAAATGTTAACTCAAGTGCCAACCAGTCCAGGCAGAGGACAGCTTCTAGTGGGGAGTCAGTAACACCAGCACTAAGGTAGGATAGGAGGGCGCATGTATCACTGCTGATGGGAGCATAGACTGGTTCAACACTTTTGGAGCAATATTGTTTAAAATTTATAAAAATGCTCAAGGTGCACTCAGCAGTCCACCTCTAGGACTCGTTTCTACCAAGATAACATATGAGTGCACAAAGCTCTGAGTATGAACAAGGATGCAGCAGGCTTGCTGTTCCATAATGGTAAAAACAAAAACAAAAACAAAACCGGCACAACCTAAATTTTCGGGAATAGGTGGGATAAATCTGTAACAGCCATAGAATGGATCATCGTGCAACTGTTCAAGCAAAATGAAGATTTATATGAAATGGCTGAGAAAGCTATCCATAACTGATTTAGATGACAAAGTCAAGTTGAAAACCATGTTTGTATCATTTCTGGGTGAAACGCACATCACTCACACACACATACTGTTTAGGTGAATGATTGCATGGGCATAAAATAAAAGACATAAATGAAATTTTTAACAAACCTTACCAGACAGGGAATTACAGTGAGGTTGGAGACAATTTTAATTTTTAAATTTACATATTTCCAAAATCTAGTGGAATTCTGAGTAATTTCTAATTTACAAATCACAAAGACAAGATCAAATAAATTTAAAATAAGTGGAACAGGATATTGATATAGGGAACAAATTATTTTAAAAAATAAAATGTGATCAAATTAAGAATGAATTTAGTAGCATGTGTGTTGGTAGTAAGGAATTTCTATCCAGGAGTTATGTGTAATGCTTTCTGAAAAAAGAAAATGAGCACATGTTAAATGGCTTTCTCTCTTCTTTCTACTTAACTTGCCAGAATTGGTTTCTTAATAAATGCAGCCTACATAGCAGACAGAATGGAATATTAAAGAACAATTCAAAGAAGGGTAGTAGCCTTTGGGGAAGGATAGTTTCAATGAAAAAGTTATATTATTTAAGAACTAAAGAGAGCCATGAGGGGAAAAACTTCAAGTTCTTTTCCAAATTAAAATAAGCATGCTTATGCTAATTCTGAACATCGCCAGCAGGCTGAAGCAGGCTGAGTTCCCAGATGCCCTGCAGTCCAGGCGCTGCCTATCTGCAGGGTCCAGCGGTGTCCACCCACGGGGATGGCTGACACTATCTTGTTGCAGAGTTGTTTGGATGAGCCTGGAGCCATCACCTCCTATAGGGTGGGACCACGACAAGACTGGGTGTCTTTATGAACCGAGTCAGATCTTAAACCGCAGCCGCCCACATCACCATCTGTTAAGTGCCATGTGGACCCCAAAAGAAAAATCCGGTTTGGTTCTAAAAATACCACTATTTGCCTCACAAGGAACGGTCTCCTCCAGCTCTGCCTCACAAGCCTCTGTTTTACATAACATCAATTAGAAATGCCAATTCTGTGTCAGAATGGTACAACGGCCACACCTTGGAATGTGAAACTGTAAACCTTAAAATTCTGCCAAAATGTGCCATTTTATCCAAGTGTAGAAAATTCAGTTTAAATTGCTTATGTTCCAGGGTGCCCAGACCACAAGTCAACTGAATTGGAATTCAGCTGTCATCTTGCTTGGACTTGGAGCTGTAACCTTTGACCCAAAATGTGTAAGATTGATTTACTTCTCCTTTGGTTAATCATAAAATGATATATATTCATGTGTGATTTAAAAAAATAAAGCATTTGAAGTTTTTAATTAGTGATCAGGGTAGACCTTAAGAAGTTTCTGCTTAGGTGTAATGCTGCTCGACTCCAAGGGTGCCTTTCATTACCTCCTTGAGATACTGGAATATTTCTCCCCTGCCAGCTGACAAGATGCTAAGTTTTGTCAGTAGATGGTGCTGGAGGGACCCCGAACGAGGAAGGATCTCGATCCAGTGGCTTGCGATCCCAGCAGTGCACCCACCACGGAGTGGTGTTCACCTTCCAGCTTTCCAGCCCTTGTTAACAGTTCCCTTCTGGCCCACCAGCCTCAGCCTGCTAGAACCCAGGAGGGGATTTCCTGTTCACAATGCCCTGCCCACCGACCTGGGCCTACCGGCACTCCAGAGGGAAGCCACCAGCAAGCTAATCCTGACCTGGAATCCCATGCCACCAGCCTCTGTCCTGCTGCTGTGGGCCAGGTCTGGCACCGGGTAACACAATGAACCACTCCACCACCCAGTGGGCCACATCACTCCTTCTCCAATGAGATCTGAACCTGAACTTGGTGAGGGAGAGCCTTTCCAAGTTGGTTTCTTTCTTGGGTTCTCTCCTTCAGCCTCAGGGTATTCTTCAGAATTCTTTCGTATCCTCTTAGTAAAGAATCCCTTGTAAATAGTTCACAAGTATATTAAGTCATCCTTATTCAAATTATAGTGTGGTTTTGACCAGGCTGAACCCTGATTGGTACAGGAGCCTTCTATGATAACCATCCATTGATGAATATAACAACTTTAAACCTCAAGTTGGGCCTCAGTGCTGTTCATTAACTTCAATATTCATTTCCCATGGTCAGATCTGCACACTGCTCACCAGTTCACTTCAAACCTTTCCCTGTGTCCTTTAGGTTCCAAGTCATCCAACTTACCAACAACTTACTACCAGAAGAAGACATCAATTGATATTCTTTAAGGAAATAGGAGTCTCCTTCAAAATCCAAAATTTTAATACTGACTTTGTCCTTCTATTGACCTTGCTCACATTCCTTTCAGCTTAAAAGAAAATAGTTGGAAATGTCCCTCACCAGTACCACTCCCCACTAGATTGGTTACTTGTATCTCCTCAAATAAGCTTTAATAGGTTTGTATACTTGTCCATTTCATCTAAGTTATCAACTTTATTAGCACATATTTATTCATAATGTTCCTTTATTAGCCTTTTAATGTCTTCAGAACTGAAAGTGACATCTCTTCTTTCTTTTCCAAAGCTGTCAAAATGTGTCTCCTCTTTTTTTCTTAATAAGTCAGGCTAGATGTTTATCACACTTACTAATCATTTCAAAAAAACAGCTATTGGTTTCATCGCAGTTATCTACTGGTTTTATGTTTCAATTTCATATATCTCTGCTTTCATATTTATCATTTTGTACTTTCTGCTTGCTTTCAATTTAACTTGCTTCTATACTTCTACTTTGTAGTATGAATACATAGATCATTCATTTTAAATCTTTCTTGTTTTCTAGTATAAGATTTTAATGCTATACATTTCCCTTTAAGCACTGCTTTAGCTCTATTCCACATATTTTTATATGGTGTGTTTAGGGGCATCTGGCTTTTTAGTCAAGGTATACTGCAAGTTATCAAAGGGTGATACAGGGGGACCAGCATATCTGACATTTTAAAGTAACCACCCTGGGCGATGGAGTTTACTTACTGCCTGCCGCCATAACCATCTTCTATTTTCTCCATTAAACAATCAATTTTCTTGAATTTCATATGAACACCCAGTGATCCAGCTAGAGATTACATTTCCCAATCTCCTTATTATCTTGTTCTGGCCATATAACAGGGTTCTGGACAAAATTATATGGGTGGAAGCGTGCAACTTCTAGGTTACACCTTTAGGAAGAAGCTCCTGGACTTCTGGAATATGATGCCGTGGTGCTTATCCAGCTTCTACCAGGTAGATGATGGCAATACCCAAGGAGAGAGACCACAGTTAAAAGAAACCCAGGACCCTGGAGGACTTCACGCAGCACAGCCCAACCATCCACCAGCTTGCATTACACATGAGAAAGGAACAAATGATTTATTTTTTTTCTAAGACATGTCATTTTTGCCTCTTTTGCAGTAGGCAAACCAATATGCTAGCTAACACACCTTAGCTGCCATTTAAGATGATAGGAGTGTTGTCAAGGGGTGGGGGCCAGATGGAGGTGAGATGGAGACTGCAGCATAGGTGAGACATAATGGTGACTAGGACTAGTATGGTGGAAAACTGTGGATCAATATCTATTTTAGAACTAGAATTAATAGAACTAGCTGATATATCTGAGCCATAGGATGAGGACAGGATAAGAATTAAGAGTGACTTAAATTGTGGGCTTGAGCCACTGGGTGAAGGATACTACCATTTACTGAAATAGGAAAACTTGGAGAAGAACAAATTTGAATGATTTTTGTTGTTGTTGTTGTTGTTGTTGCTGAGACGGAGTCACGCTGTGTTGCCCAGGCTGGAGTGCAGTGGTACCATCTCGGCTCACTGCAAGCTCCGCCTCCCGGGTTCACGCCATTTTCCTGCCTCAGCCTCCCGAGTAGCTGGGACTACAGGCGCCCGCCACCTCGCCCAGCTAATTTTTTGGATTTTTAGTAGAGTCAAGGTTTCACCGTTTTAGCCAGGATGGTCTCGATCTCCTGACCTCATGATCCACCCGCCTTGGCCTCCCAAAGTGCTGGGATTACAGGCGTGAACCACCACACCCGGCCACATCTGACATTCTTTTTAGACATCGAAGTAGATAAATTAACCAGGAGGCTAGATATAAGAGGCTGGGGCTCAGCACTTAACACATGGTGTCACGACTGTCTGCCTCTTGTCTTTCTCCCCAGCCAGACTGTGAGATCCTTGAAGGTAAAGACAGTGTCTTGTTTGATTTTACATCCTAGGTTCTAATACAGTAACTGACAAAAAGTAGATATTCAATACATATTTGTTGAGTTGGTTTATGAATACTTAGTTTTACTAAAAGGCAGTTCATACTAGGAGTTATGGAAAAAACTGCTGTGGGATCAAAATACACTGTACAAGTGATCAAAATAAATAGCTAAGAAAAATGAGAAGACAAATAAATATTTTAATGAAGGTAATACGTTCAGAACATAAAGGCATAAAGAAATATTTATGACATTAATTTTTTAATATATAAGAGATAACATAAATCAAACATAACTACTGTGGAGAAAACAAAACAATTTTGGAGATACTGTAAACATCATTTGGTCTAGTGCTTCTCATAGTACGTTCCTTGGAGTCCTATATTTTCTTGGAGACACTCTTAGGGGGTTGGGGGGAAATTTGGCATTATTGGTGAAATTTCATTGTAAAAAAAAATTACACTAATATTTTTTTATTTGCAGGCTATCAATTCTTTAATTTCATTCTATAGGTAAATAAATCGAATCCTCCTTCAACAAACCCAGTTACACATAGGACTACAGGTTGGGTCTTCCAGCAACCAGTCCAGAGGTTATCTTTCATTCCAGAATTTACCTTTAAAAAAACTTGATATACTTCCATATTTACTATCTATCACCTCTTGAGTCATAAATTCCATTAGTTCATTACAAATGGTTAAGCTGTATCACTTATACTGGGCTTAACCATAGTGTAATGCAAAGACACAGAGCTTTAAAGACAACAACTGGGTTTAAGTTCCGAGGTTATATGAAAGGTTTATGTGTCGGTTATTTTAATGGAGGTAGCACACGGTGCTCAGCTCAACAAACTTTGTTCCTGGGACATTGCTAGGAGATGCATATACAAATTACTACAACATATCCTAATTTTCCCTTTTGGGTTTCAGTGGAATTAATGAAATACTAAATAGAAATAAAGGAGAGAGTAAGAGGATAAAATGAAGTTTCTTTATATTCATATTCGAAAAAAGTATTGCCTTTCCCATGAAATAAAAAATAAAAAACAGAGCCACTATTGAAGGAAGCTTCATATTGTATTTCCATTATCACTATATTATTTATCCAGCAGGTTAAGCTGCAACACACCATGGATAAAATCTCTTCATTTGCTTTCTTCTTTCTCTTCTGAGTGATTTTTTAATCTTACCATCTGAAGCGACAGGCTGCTATTATCAAAGCTATGTATTTCGAGAGTCAGTAGCAGGACTAAATTTCCTTTTTTCATTATTTTTGGTAGAACACACAGACCTTAGGGGTAAGCTATCAACACCAATAACTCTTCAAATTCTTACCAGTCTCCCTTAAGGGAACAAGAAGGGAATTAATCTGTCATCCTAGACAGTATACTCTTTCTCCCCATATTTAAAAGCCTATTTCATTGGGATAACATTGTATAATAAACAGATGAACTAGAACAAAAGAAAAGAAAGCATCTCTAACCAAAAGCTGCTTCAGAGCATAAAGGTAAAGATTAATTTTAAGAGTTTTCAGAGTTTAAGACAAAAAAATCAGTAACAATAACAAAAAAACTAATATTTTTGCCTGCTGATTTGTAGTTGCTATTTCTGAATTTAGTTATGTATTTCCGAAAACTAATCTGACATGAATAGCTTGCTCCCATAAATTTTATTCCTGCGAAGACCATACAAATATGAATAAAGGCATTTAGAAATGCACTGATTTTTAAATGTGTAAACCTCTCAGTTACTACGTTGACCTCCTGAATTTCCCAAAGCATAAACATTCTAGATGATTCGCTTCACTAACTGCTCTTTTGAGAATGTCATTAAATGTGAAGATCTTACTTAGACAATCTCCTTTCTTAAGACTTTGGGAAGGAGCCTCTTAAAACAAATTCTCATCTTGGTCTTTCTTTTTCAGTTTTCTAAAACTTGTCCTACATATTGTCACAGGTAGCCCTGAAGCAAGAAAAGTTCTCAAAGAGCAGCCTGGGTTATGTGGAGGGAATAAATAGTACTATCTGTCATTGTAGCAATACCTTAATAAACTACTTTTACTAATGCGAATCTCAGTATCTTTAGATGTACCTGGCTATATCCTTCTATTACCTTCTTGAATCCTATCCCAATGTTATAAACATATGGTGTGGCTTGTCAGGCCCGGCTATCGGTGGAAACAATCTGGAATAAGTGTGTACATCAGCAAAAAGTAAGCCACAGCTGTTTTTTGGCAAAAAGTAAGCCATAACCACAGGATCATATAAAAAGAGACGGTAAAATATTGAGCAGTGAATTGGAAGTAGCCTACAGAAGACTGGTTTGTAGTTCTTTTTACTTAAGTACAGGGTTTTGAACACTAAACACAAATTACAAGCTAGATTCCTGGCATTTGTCAAACTCCATTCTTGGGCTGCAGGCCTACAGGGGATGGTAAGTCAAAAAGCAAGAGGAAGTGAGCATTCTGCTGTGTATTTTTCAGCTCACTAACTTTCTAAGCAAAGAAATACCAAGCAGTTGGTTTATTTTTTTAAAAAAATCAGCTTGCTTATTGTGGTATTTTCATAAATAAAATCGCCACTTTACAAACTAGGAGTCAAATAATTATATACATCTCTAGAGAAGATGAAACTATTTCATCATATGGCTCAGTCATTACTTTTCTCAAATTGGAATTACAGAAACAGTTACACTACTAAATAATAATATTTGTTTGTAAATCACAAAATATCTATGTTTGAACAAACAGACCACTCTTACAACTCAAGAGTAGAAGGTTGATTATTTTCTATTAAAAGTTGCTGAGTTTTGGCAGGGCGCGGTGGCTCACGCCTGTAATCCCAGCACTTTGGGAGGCCGAGGCGGGCGGATCACGAGGTCAGAAGATTGAGACCATCCTGGCTAACACGGTGAAACCCCGTCTCTACTAAAAATACAAAAATAAAAATAAAAATTAGCCAGGCGTGGTGGCGGGCGCCTATAGTCCCAGCTACTCAGGAGGCTGAGGCAGGAGAATGGTGTGAACCCGGGAGGTGGAGCTTGCGGTGAGCCGAGATCGTGCCAGTACACTCCAGCCTGGGCGACAGAGCAAGACTCCATCTCAAAAAAAAAAAAAAAAAAAAAAAAAAAGTTACTGAGTTTTGTGTGAAGGATAATACGGTATTGCATTTCTTACCTTTTTTGAAGTAATGTTGATACAGGTCTGCTCAAGTAAGTGAATGCTGCCATTTTAACCAATTCATACCAACTTAAATACATAGGAAGGAGAAGATCAGCAGCAGCAATGTCCCCCAACAGTTTTTCCTACCCCAGAGTACTGATGACAGGTTTTTGTTTTGTTTTGCGACAGAGTCTCGCTCTATCACCCAGGCTGGAGAGCAGTGGCATGATCTCGGCTCACTGCAACTTCTGCCTCCCAGGTTCAAGTGATTCTCCTGCCTCAGCCTCCCGAGTAACTGGGACTACAGGCACATGCCATCATGCCTGGCTAATTTTTTTTTTTTTCAGTAGAGATGGGGTTTCATCATGTTGGCCAGGCTGGTCTCAAACTCCTGACCTCGTGATCTGCCCACCTCAACCTCCCAAAGTGTTGGGATTACAGGTGTGAGCCACGTCACCCAGCCCTGATGGCAAGTTTTTAATGCTTCAGCTTGATCCCCTATTATACTGTTAATTCCTCTGCTTCATAGCCTGATATTTACTTATTTTGGCACTTCGTACTATGGTTTTAATGTGTTTCCCCAAATCTAAGTATTGGAAATCTAATCCACAAATTCACGTGTTGATGACATTTGGAGATGGGGCCTTTGGGAGGTAATTAGAACTAGATAAGCTCAGCAGGGTGGGCCCCTCATGATGGAACTGGTGGCTTTATAAGAAGAGAACCTGAGCTGACATGCTCTTGCCCTCTAGCCATCTGATGTTCTCCACCATGTTAGGATATAAGAAGGCCCTCACCAGATGCAGCCCCTCAGCCTTGCACTTCCCAGCCTCCAGAACTCTAAGAAGTAAATTTATTTTCTTTTCAAGTTACCCAGTCTGTGGTATTCTATTACAGCAATAGAAAATGGACTAAGATACCTCTCTATACCACCTGCCACAGTGTCCATAAAACTGTCAGGAAATAAATATTTTTATTGCCCAAGTGTCTATTCTCTTCTGCACTGTGTCTCACTGACAGAAGATGAAATTCCTGAAAGGACAATCTTACTATTAACTCAAAAGAAAAGAATGAATTTTGTGGACAGTATTCTGCTTCTATTTATCCACAACATTCTTTTTCTATTCATAGATTTTATTTTTTAAAGCAGTTTTAGGTTGACAACAAAATTAAGTGGAAGGTACTGAGATTTCTCATATAATCGCATATTTTATTGCTTGTAAAAATTAGCTTAACATTTGGAAAGATAAACAAAAAACCCATTATATTCATCTAAAATACATTTTGCTAGAAAGGTGGTTAAAATATCACTCAAGTTAATCCTTTTCCATTTCACATCTAATTTGACATCATGGTATATTAGGAAGATCAAAATAATGAGATGAGCCACTCTATGCACTATCTGATTATTTATGCCTAAAAAAGATTTTTGCTATAAGGTAGAAAAGTAATAAGGAATTGAAAATCAATTTTAGTTCCTTTATTATTTTACCTTCATAATATCCTCAGAGTGGCATTCCCTGTATTAAGTAGTAGAAAGAACATTCATCAAAAATTTTGTCAAACTTCTTCAAAATAGAAATTCATTGAAGCCCACTGCCAGGCTTATCAAAGACGCAACTGCTGAATGACTTGAATTACATCCCAAGAGTCAATAATCAAATTAAATGTGCATATATCACTATTCTATATGACAGATAAGCAATATTCATTTTATTATGAATAATATGAGAGCCAAGAAAAGAACCTAATATTATTCTTCCAAAAAGGTTTTATTAACACCTCTCAGTTGTTTACTTTCTACTTGGCAAACACGAAACATTTTTAATACCAAATTTTACTTAGGCAAATTGATAGTAATTTGTTCTCTTGAGCTTCAAGAAAATGAACTCTGCATCTGAATGTTAAATGTTATCTGCATTAGTGATTTAGGTATTATTAGAACAAGGAACTGCAACAAGAGAAACTAACAAAAAGCATGAATTTGCATCTATTTTTAAACGAACAAATGAAAGAAGGAAAACCATGTTTAATTTTTAAACTTTGGTTCTAACTTCATTCCCACAGAATTCTCCAAAAGATGTATTTAAAAAGAAACACAGAGAAGTTCAAGAAATTTCCTTGGCCTCTGTAATAATTCTGTCATCACAAGTCAATATCTAAGCCATGTCAGGGCACATAGTGTTTGCTCCACACAAAGTACTCCTTATCTTCCTACCTCTACTCTCAAATCCTAAACTCTATTAGGAGAATAAGAGCAAAACAGCTGCAGTGCAAGGCAGACACTGAAGAGAGACACCAGAAGGTCTGGGCAAAGAGACCAAGAGGTCCAGGAGAAAGAAAGAATTTCCAATTGAAAAATCAGAGAAGAATTCACTGGTGAGGGGGAATATTTCATATATTTTGAAAGATGGGTTATATGTAGACATTGGAGAGAGAGGAAGAGGAAAAACTGGTGGATACTTAAGCAGAGAAGTTTAATAGCACCATATGCGTCTCTAAACCAATTCTTGCATCTTTACCAGGGATTGACCAACATGAAAGGTAAAATATGACAATATTGACATTTGCTTTTGTCCTGGAGAAGAATATATTCCCACACAGAGACTCAGATTCACTGACAATTTTCATGTCTAGAGTTATTCAAAATTAATAGAAGCCTGAATTTATATTAGGTATTAAACTAAGAAAAATTTCATTGAATGGTACATTTAAAATACAGTTTTCAACACTTCCAGTACAACTAAACCCACAAAGAGATTTTAGTAAGAATATGAAAGCCATAGCCTACATACATACACATTACCTGGAAGTGTATGACTGTCATTGTCAAAAGAGACAAATGAGATAGAGGACAAATTCAGCTCCAAGGTCAGATAATCTGTTAACTTGACTTAGAATAAAACTGTTCTCTAAGGGAAATGCTTCAATGACTTGGATAGATTATTTTACGATAAATTTTAATCAAACAGCCATAGCTTTTTATCAAGTTATGTAATAGTGAGACATAAGAAATCAATTTAGGATAGAATATTTTGAGGAGGCTTTTTTCTTGCAGGAGGTTGGGCAGGAGATGATACAAGGTCAGGTTTTTAAATGAACTCATGCCTCACTAAAAGATTAACATCCTGGACATATTTATCCTTGAAGGTAAAGACTTCTGAAGCATAAGAAAAGGTAAGTTGCAAAATGAGAGTGGAAAACAGAATGTCAATCAAGTAGCCAGTCAAGATAAGAAATCACAGTGCTAGGACATGATGATTACAAATCTTCATTTGCTTGTGTATGCAATTAATAATAGTCACCTGATACTAGTAGCACAAAGCCATGAATATACTCATTATAAGGGAGGGTCCCTTAAGGTCCTATTAAAAGTATCTCTGTGCGAAACAAAGGACTCAGTCTAACTGAAGAATGACTTCTACATTCCAGATAGAATGTCCACACTATCTAGGTTTTAAGGTTGTCACATAAGGCCAGGAAATTTAAAACATGCTTAACATTTCAAAGACTTCCACATATCTTTTAGAGCAGCATTCTTAAGAGAACTCATCAACCAGGGACTGCTTATCTGTTTGAATACAGAAAGATGTCCCATCCCCTGAGACTCTGATTCAGAAGGTCCTGAGTGGGATCTAAGAATGTGCATTCAACAAATAATTCTAAGTCATTCTAAGACATAGCTCTGATTAAGAATCAGAGCACAAACAACCAAACAAAAAGACAAAACCGTATTTTGATGAAAGAATAAGCAGATTTGGCATTTAGTCTCAGTTCTGGCACACACTAAACATGTCTTCTTAGGGAAGTTCATATGATCTCTAAAGATAATTTTCTCTGCTATAAAATAAAAGTAATAATAGTATCTACTCTTTCTTGGTCATGGTATATAATAGTTATCTATTAGTATATCTCTATAAAAGAGATATATTAGGTATCTACTGGTGTGGAACAAGTTACTACAAAACCCAGTGTGTTTAAGTAACAAACACTTATTATCTTACAGTTTTCTTTGGTCAGGAATTCCAATGAATCTTGGCTAGGTGCCTTTGGCTCAGTCTTTCACAAGGAGCCAATTAAGGTATTAACCATGGCTGTGGTCTCATCTGGGGAGGCATCCACTTCTAAGTTCACTCACAAGGCTTATCGAGCCTCAGGTTTACACTGGCTACTGGCTAGAAACATCAGTTCCTTGATATGAGGGCCCCTCCTCAGAGCAACTCATAACATGGCAGCTGATTTCTCTCACAGTGAGCTGGTAAGAGAGGAAGAGAAAGTAAGCAAGAAGTAACAATCATTTTGTCACCTAGTCTCAGAAGTGATATCCCATCACTTTTGCCATATTCTATCCATTAGAAGCAAGTGATGAGGTCCAGCCCACACTCAAGGGGAGAGCATTACACAAGGGCATAAACACCAGGCGGTGGGCACACTAGGAGCCATCTTAGATGCTGCCCACCTCAAGAGATAACATATGTAATGTTCTGAGGAATAAGACTTACGTGGGGAAGCAGTCTGCAAATGAAAATTTTACTCAAAGGCAGAATGTCAATTATGAAAACACGCTTTATGGATAACATTCAGGGAATCTGCTAAGAAGTGTCACCACATCCTCACTTGCCTCAGATGTATCACACTATCCAAGTATTTCACCACCTTTTTCAGTCTGACACATCTGTGAACTTGTTAGTCAAAAAGGGAAGAAAAAAGGGTGAGCAAATGAGGGACCTCATGACCCACCAAGTAACATTCTTGACAATTCACACTTTATATTTAGCATGGGAAGCAGTAATATAATGGCTATAAGGAGTACAGGAAAAACAAAAAAATCAAGAACTTGATAAAATTGTTTCCTGGAGTTTCTCCCTACAAAGCTGTTTATCAGCTTGACTTGGTGATATGCTCTAATGAAATTTACATGGTCAGTGTGGCAGCTTGAAAACACAGCCCTGACATTCTTGACATTCTTATGTACAAATGGGATCTGTGTCTCCTTCCCTTGACTTTGGGTGAGGGTTTGTGACTGCTATGACCAGAAGAAAGTTACTGCGTGACTTCCGAAGCTAAATTAAGAGAAACCACACAGTTTCCATCTGGTCCTCTTGGGCCACCCACTCTTGGAACTCAACCACCATGACATAAGGAAGTCCAAACCAGCCCACATGGCAAGAACCCTTGGAGAGCCCTAAGACTCTGAAGAAAGAAACAGGAATATTTGGCTAGTCCCAACTACTCCAGCCCTGATTAGTCGAGATCCAGCTACCATGTGTCTGCAACCCAAGTCCAGAACTGCCCAGCCAAGCCCTTACTGAACTCCTGACCCTGAAACCATAAAAGAAAATTTAAAAATGATTATTGTTGATTTAAACTAGGGAATTTTGAGGTGGTTACATAAGAAAAAATAACCAGAACAACCAGGAAGTAGTCATATATGTTGACAATAAAGTCATGTATATTAAAAAGATAGTAATATTAAGCAGCAATACATTAAGTTAAAATTTTTTCAACACATTTAAGACAGACCACAGAGGTAAGCCATAGCCTCCAGAAAAGTCTTTGGTAAAAATTACTACAACAGGGAAATATTTATAGGTAGTAGAAACATATAAAAGCATTCTTATGTTAATAGGAAAGTAAACTATCACAAATCATACAAATCGGAAAGACAACATTTCTATTGCCATAATAATGTCTCAGATAAAAAATAGATTAAAAATCTAGTCAGCAACTGTTTCCTCCTATCACATCAGTTGCAAATCATTTATTATTTCACCAGCATTATGAATATTATCCATTCCCTTATCATCTGCCTTCCATATGCACATCACTGTGCCAGCCATACCCCACTCCCTTTCATGTAGGGATCATGCAGATCATAAAATCTTCAAATTTATTCTTTCTCCTCTAAAACATTTATTCAAATCTCCCCCTCCATCCTTCCCCTCCTTCTTTCCTTTCTTTCAGAAAAATGTTTCATCCACATTTCAAGGCACTGTGTCCTCCACACATCCTCTCTTAACTGCTCCAATACCTTGATCCATCATGCCTTCTTGGATCTTTGGTGTCCTTTACCTTACAAATATACTAGTTTTCATTATTTTAAAAATACTTAGATTATAAAATATATGGAATATTGATTGAAAAATATCCTCAAGGTGACATCAATTCTCTTCATTAACCCAATTCTCAAAGTTGTCTACAGGTTCAGTGTTTTCCAATTCTTCACTACCCACTCACCCTTTAAATCCATTGTAACCTAGCTTCACATATTCAGCACTCAAAAGTTACCAAACAGTGGCCTGTCTCAGCTTTCTGAGTGTTTGATGACTTTTGACTTTCAAAAAAAGCACTCTCCGGGTCTCTTCATCCTCTGGACATTCTTCCTCCATTCTCCCCTCTGAACTATCATCTACTCTCCAAAACAGAAACATTTCCATTTTCTTCTGTCTATACTAACTCTCATGGTGAACTGACTCAGAAAGTCCAAATCCCTAGCCCCAGCATAATTACTACTTGGAATACGTATTCAGTTGGACTTCAAACTCTGTGGTCACTCAATCTAATGCCTGAATTGTAACATATACAGAAATTTAATGTTCCACACAAAGCAAGCACTTCCCAAATAAGAAAATGTTTCATATAAAGGATGTCAAAGCAACAAGAGCATCAGAAATCACCTCAATAAGTGGGAGAATGATCCTTAATTTAACAAATTCAGGCATGAGAACTATCATTTAATACTATTATCATTAAACCCACCCAAGTTGCTACTCCCTTTGCCTCAAATGCTTTGATCCCTGTTATTTGTGAGTTTGGCGCCCTTACAACCTTCAGTGAACAAGTATCACCTCTGAGAGAAAACTCCCCAAAACATGATGTATAAAGTGGCATCTCACAGAATAACTCTTAAGAAACACATTAGATATTTATTTTCTCAATGTCTATCTTTCCTATGAGAGGAGGAATGTTATTTTGTGTACTGCTGTCTCCTCACAGCATGAAAAGATTATTTAGGCCAGAGTAAGCACATAATAAATATCCGTTGAATAAATGAGTAACTTAGAAAATGAATGATTTAATTAAAGTGTTCTCATTTCCCATTTTATAGAAAGTTTGTGGTACTCTAATGCAAAAACACTGAAGTAAAAAGAAGTTCTTTTACTACATGAGTTAATTCAATATCTGGGTCACAAACAGCTTGTCTTTTAATAGAATTTTCTTAGTTAGAAGTAATGTGATTAGCTATTCTATAGATGGATATTCCACTGTCTTAACTTTCATGTAAGACAAATGACCTTACTGGAGTTTGCTACCAACATTTCTATTTGCTTAGAAGCATGGAACTTCCTTTATTAGAACATCCATCTAATGTCTCCATACATGAACCACTCAGTGTTTATTTTTCCAACATCTTCATTTTCACTGGATCTCTTCTGAACACTTTTCTTCCACATAGACTTTTTTTTCCTCATAGAGTATTGACCAGGGAGGACCTTAAGATGTTATTAGTCCAGGGTTTTTCAACCTTCCTTTCAGTAGTGGGATCTATTTCACTGCAATATCTTAATAGAAGCAGAGCCAAGAGTGGACAACCTAGAACTATGCCTCCCTCTGAGGCTATACCCACCTTCACTCCAGCATCACTGAAACATCAAAGAGAATCACAGGTCTCCTCTGAAAAACCATGGAAAGTCTAACCTTTCTTAATAAACCCACATGTGCTTTCTGTATTGACTCTTTTGGGGCAGGAAATCTTTCTTTTCCTCTGGGCTAAAAGCATTTACTGGGCACATGTAATGTGCCACAAACTATATGAGCAGTGTGCAGAACACGTTGGGAATAAGCAAGGAGGGGCTCTGGCTTTATAACCCACCACCCCTACCCACTGAACAGACCTGAGCTGATGGATTATCTTGCTCCAGGGAGTGATTTTCTTTTTCTGTTCTTATCCTTTATTTCTCTTCTGGTCACCGCTCCCTTGATTTGTGTCACTGTACTGATTCTCCCCTGGTCTAACCCTCCAATCCCCCAAAACATGAACATCCCCTACAGGGTAGGCAGTGGTCCACAGCATTTCCTTCTATCTTCTCATGATTCAAGAACTAACATGATGTGGGAGCCAACCTTGTCTCTTTTGGGTGAATGGCTCCTTGATTCCCATCCATCTTCCTGATTTTGTTGTGTATGAGTTATACACTGGACATGTCCATCCGAGGTCACCCGCTATCACATAAAGTCCAGTACCCTGAGCTCTCTTCTTCCTCTCCCTGCAGTGGTAGTCCTTTTCAATGTTCCCACTATTTTCAATGACCTCACTAATCACTTAGTTCCCCAGATTTGAAACTTTTAAGTTATCTTTGACCCTTTCCTCTTTCACATCATTTATATCCAAGATGTGTAACAATAGTTTTGCAACATCTTTCTGACCTGATTTCCTGAAAGCTATTCAAATGTAGCTCAGCTGACCGTATTTTTGAAGCAAGTAGGGGCTATGTTTGTTGGTTTACCACCATAGTCACAGTGACTGTCACATAAGATGCCTAATAATCTTTCCGAATGAATAAATAATTAAATGGGGCAAAAATATGCAATGCTTACTGTAGCATAAAAACTGCAAGCAAATTATCTAGTAATAGAGAAATGTTTGAGTTTCTCTATTATTTGGGCACATTTGTAAGGTATTATAGTATAATTAAAATAACATTTTCAAGTATATATTAATGACTTGGAAATGGCTCTCTATTTCATGTTAAAGAGAAGCTAAACACAAAACCATAAATTTATTATGAACTCAATTGTGAAAATCTAGAAAAGGGAATACAAAAATGTTTAATGTTGGTTATATCTCAGTGATTTTTTCTCATACTTTTCTTTTACTTATATACAGTTGATTCTCTGAAAAGATTTTTCACCATGTAAATGACTATGCCTATAGATGAGGCTTGAAGGAAACAAGTACAAATTAAGAGGTACTTGTTCCAGGGTGGGAGGTAGAGTATTATAATCTATTGTCCTTGTTTGTTTTTCTAAAACTAATTTTAAAATTGTAGCTTAATATTTTCAATATTCTTCACCCCAACAAGAGTTGTTTAATTCTCTACTTCTGCCAGTATTTATATAGTTGAATTTATCATTTTATCACATTTTTCTTTTTTAGAGACGGGGTCTCACTCTGTCGCCCAGGCTGGAGTGCAGTGGCACAATCATAGCTCACTGCAGCCTTGAACTCCTGGGCTAAGTGATCTTCCCACCTCAACTTCCCAAGTAGCTGGGATCATAGGCACGTACTACCACACTGTATTGTATTATTTTTGTTAATATGCTCTTACATTACTCTTCTGTTATGCTGTTTTATTACATTATGGATAAAATGAGGTTTAAAAATGCTAAACTATCAAAGTGCAGTCTTGAACATTCAACTCACCTTCCACCTACTCCTATACCACTGCCTGATGTCTCCTTTTCCCCTTTATTTTCACTTCAAATATTATACTTTCTTTAATGCTTAACAAAAATTTTCTTAGCAATTTTTCTTTAAACACCCATAACTTACACATAATACAGTAACATCAAGCATTTTTAAAAAATAAAAAATGGTTCGAGCTACAAGACAATATTGAAATCACTTAGTTTAACTTCCTCCTTTACAATGCAGAAACTACTGTCCAATTTGAAAAGGTGGCTTGCTGGGGTAGTGGGTGAGCGGGGGCAGAAAACAAAAACCTTGGATTAGAGCACAACATTTAACCCTTAGAGTTCAGTATTTTAACTAATAGGGAATCCACTGTTATTGCTGGGTCTCACATCTGCTGATCAATTGCTCAGCAATTATTCATGACTCCATTCCTAAAGTATGCCTTGCCCACCTGCCTTGATTTTCATGGTCATTACTCCAGGCTGGTATCATGACACATAATTCGTCTATGTCTTCATTGTACCTAATGTTGCAGAGTAACTGCTGAAGTTGTATGGTAGAAATGACCTAAAACAAATCCAGTAATGGTAATGATGATACAAATCTGTGATAGCAATATTCCATCCTAACCATGTGGCTGTTACAATACATCCACCTGAATGGTAATAACCATCAAGGAGGTGGTATCAGCTTTCCCTTACATTCTATAAGTCTTTCCTAACCAATCATGAAGCTGTAGGATTATGGTTCCAGTTCTAAAGATCCTGGAATCAGAGCCATGTGGAGGAAAACAAGGACAGGAACTGAATCTGTAAACTGTATCTCCACAGTCAGTTTAATGCAAAGTGCAGTGGCTTAAGGAATAATCCGACTCAAAAGCCAGACTGAGTACTATAGTAGCTTTCAAAGTTGCAAGTGGATCGTTACACACACACATGCACTCACTCAAATTCTGAATGGCATATATTGATGAAGAGGAATATTTTAACAATCGCATCAATCAAATAATGTACAATAGTTTAAAAACCAGTGGATGAAATTTCATTGTAAGCCAGGAGACCCAGGAGACGAGGAAAGGTGTGATTTGTCAGGGTTATCAACATTCAAAGACAGAGAGAAAAAGAACAGATCTGAAAAACGGAATCATGCCAGCTCCTTTGTCGTGACTGTTATACAACGGGCCATGAGCCACAGAGACCCAGAAGCATCTGCCAAAGGTTTCAGACAGCTGTGCAAGCATTCCCTGCCATTTGTTCAGCTGTTTTGAAGTGAGAGAGACACATATTCCCAGGGTTGCACCAAGTACCCTTCTTTTTCAATTCAGAATAATATGTTTAGAATACAAAATTTGTATTAGTTGTGATTTTGTCACTCCGAATATATATTCACCTGGATGAATGCATTTGCTGCGTATTCTGCAACTAATGGAGGTGAATAGAATACACCATGCCATATTAAAAACCGGGTAATGCTAAAGAAGTGAAAATAAATACTCTTTCCACCTAAGAGCAGAGTTACCGCTTGGAGAATTAGGTGCCTATTTACCTGCCAATTCAAAATGTCTTGAATATAATTTATCAAAATTCCATCATCTTCCTTCCTTTCTTGCATATCACAATGTCAAGGAAAATGATTTAATGGTGAAATTTCAGATTGTAGCATATCCCAGCTCACCTTATATATATGAACATGGTTATTATGTTCCAGAAATGAATTCATTGAACTTGTTAAAATTGTGAACTGCTCCCTTCAACCAAAGGAAGAAAAAAAGAGAATAGGGAAAAAAGAACCTTAGAAAGGAAAACGTAAAGACTTTTACTAACCGATCTTTATTTCCTTTCACATATTTTATAAAGACTCAGTGTGTGGGAACTAATTATATTAGCTGTCTTGGGTAACACGCTATTAATTTTGTGCTTCAAAGTTATTAACCACCTTTCTATGTACAGTTCACAGGCAAATGAATGAACTTAATCCACGTATTAAAACACAAAACAAATCAAATAATCCCATGTTTCATGACTTTTCAAAGTTGATTATCTCCTTGGCAATGCTTTACCAGAGGCTAGATATCCAACTGCCACTTTAGAAAAGAGTCTCTGGCAGTTTATATTAGAGGCCTGTTAAAGTGGATTTAATCACTATTTAATAGTCATTCCTTCCAAGATTAGACATAAAAGGTCACAGAGGAAAAGCATTTATTTTTTCTCAGTGATTTAACCATACTGGGTTTATAAAATTTCCTCCTCCAAGGATCACACCAGTCTTGAGAGAGTCTACTTGTGTGATAATATAGCTAATACTTGCAAATTTAAACAATTCAGTAGAGAAAATAAAATATTTAAAATGATAACATTTAATGTCGAAAGAATTCTTTAGATTTCTCTTTATCTGGCTTCGTCTAATTCTTCAGGGCAAAACATAGCATCATTTAATTCTACAGCAGTAATTTTACATAGAGGATGATCTTCATTTCCTAATTATCAAAGGACATTTTATTGTAAAAGGCATTAGATGTGTAAAATAACTACAGTAAATGAAAGCACTATTGCCATAAATCATGATGCTTATCTGCATTTGTGGGTCTCTG
Source organism: Theropithecus gelada (assembly GCF_003255815.1). Lineage (NCBI taxonomy): Eukaryota > Metazoa > Chordata > Mammalia > Primates > Cercopithecidae > Theropithecus > Theropithecus gelada. Next base: position 112,974,477 of record NC_037670.1, read on the forward strand.
TGCTCCAACAAGAGCAACGGTAGTTTAGTGTATCAATAATCCCATGGGAAATTTAAAATGATTTATATCTCTGACTTATTAAAAGCCTAGTCATAGCTCAAAGGTCTCCGAATACCCATAAAATTAGGAAACTAATGCCCTAATATTAATAAATAATAGCAAAATTTCATACAGGAAGTAATCCAGTAAGACATTACCCAATGGAAATTACTTCTGTTAAACAAAGATTTCAAATGAAAGCTTCGACTAAGCTATGTCAATAAATTATGCTTTTATGAAACTCACTTTTTTGTTCTGTTGCTGTATATCTCACTTATATAACAATTTATTTTCCTTTATAATTCAAGCTAAAGTAATATATAAGTGGAGCTATGTCTTTCAGTACAATTCCCTTTTTAAAGTTTTCTGCTTTCAAATACAGTATAGTAATAATTCTACCAGATATCAGTAATTTGACAAGTTACATAATTATTGTTCAACAGCTATCAGAGAATGAAAAGTGGAGTCTAAAGTTTAGAAAATTATCAGCATATAATTTAGTGATACTATTATTATTATACATGAGCTTTATGTAAATAAAAATGCTAAATATTTGGAGATATGTTTTTGCATAAAAATGTATATACACTACAGCCCATTGAAGTTCCTTCTAGGCCATTTTTGTCAATACAAAATATATGGAAAAGTTTATATTTTTAAGAAAATTATTGTGAAAAAGTTATTTAAAATAATTGAATAAAAGTAAAGTATTGAGTAGAACAAAAAAACAAACATGTTTATAAAAGCTGCACATTTATGCTAACAGCCATAAAATTGAGTAATTTAATCTTGGATAGGAAAGTACTATTTTATATTATTTTTATAGACTCAGTACAATCTCAGTAAAGTGAATAAGAGACGTTCTTGGGAGCAGGGAGAAAAAAGGGCTTCATGAGTTTAAATGAAGGGATGGATATGAAAAAATGGTCAATACATCTATATAAATTAAATTTTATTGAAATAAGGTCTTCTTATTCTAATAATTATTCTTAACTAACAGGATGATTGTGCAGCATTTTATTATAGTGAAAAACTGAAAACAAGCTATCAATATTGGGCTGGTTAAGTAAATAATGTCTCATCCATACAACGAAACACTCCCCAGTCATTAAGAATGATAGGTTTCTGAATTTATTTTTCATTGAAAGGTGCTAATTACAAATTGTTTAGTGAAAATAGCTGGTTCCAAAAGCATATACAAGATATGATTCAATCTTTTCAAATATGTATAGAAAAACTCTATAGAAGGTATATGTCCAAGTACTAGATGTGGTTTTCTCTGCATGGTAGGACAAAGGGTGATTTTTCAGCTTTTATTCATTTTGACACTGTAGGAATTTTCCATTATAAAGATACACTATTTTTATAATCATGTTAACATTTTTGGGAATTTATAGATATCGAATAAAATAAAATTGAAAGGAAGTGGATACAGATGGTTTCTGAAAGAACAAAACCAACAGGACAACACTTTGAGGACGGTTTCTATGTTAGGTACTTTGTTGATTCTCCATTTGTTGTTAGCGCACAGCGACTCACAGGGATATAGGCTGCTGCATAGAGGAATCAGATGTGCTTTAATTTCCTAGTTTCTAGTCTTCTTTTCTTACCATTTTATTGCTGACATTAAGGTGAACACAATAGTGATGGAGCCTCAGTTTGTATCACTACGCTCTATTGCAGATTTTATTCTCAATATGATAGCTATATTTTAATGTTGCACTTAATTTGTCTAACTCTGATTTCATGTTTTAAATTACAGGTTTATATGAATATTAGCTAATGTGGAAACTCTACTGAATAAAAGTATTTGGCATAAAATGATGTAATAAAAATAACAATGATTTATATATATGTAAAGTATTTACTATGTGCCAAGCAGAGTCCTAAAAGAACTTATATATTAGTCAATTATTCTTCAAAGCCACCTATGAAGAAGGTGCTATTATTATCCCTCATTTCAACCATGAGAAAACTAAAGCTCAGAGAACTAATAAGCCCCTTGCTGAAAGTCCCATGGCTAAAAAGTGACAGAGAAGGGTGATAAGTCCAGATAGTCTGGCTCCAGAACACTTACTTTTTGCAGATTTTCAAAAGTTTAAATAAGCTTTTAATTTTAGAATAGTTTTAGATTTACAGAAAAGTTACAAAACATAATACAGAGAGCTCATGTATACCCCTCGCCCAGTTTCCCTCTCTAGTGAAAATCTTACATAATATGGTACATTTGTCACAGCTAGGAAACTCACATTGGTACACTGATATTAACTGAACAACATACTTAATAATGTCTTTCCTTTCAAGTATTTCATCCAAGAGACCACATTACATTCAGTTGTCATGTCTCCCCTAGCCTCCTGTGATTTATGACAGTTTCTCAAACTTTCCTTGTTTTTGATGACTTTGACAGTTTTGAAGACTACTAGTCATGTATTTTGTAGAATGTCTGTCAGTTTTGGCTCGTGTGATGTATTTTTTACGATTTAACTGGGGCTATGGTTTGGGGAGGAAGACCACAGAGGTGAGCTGCCATTATCAACACATCATATCAAAGGTACACCCCACTAACATGATTTATCTTTGCTGATGATAGCCTTGGAAAACCTGACTGAAGTACTGTTTAACTGGTGTCTCTATTGTAAAGTCACCGTCTTCCCACTGTCCATGCTCTGCTTTATGGAAGGAAGTTATCAAAGCTCACAGTCAAGGGGGACGGGGGAGTTAAGCTCCACCTATATGAAGGGGAGGGAGTATCTATATTAATTATTTGGAATTCTTCTGTCATTTTTAACCCATTACTTTCTCTATATTGCCTCTCCCGCCCTGTTCCTTCTTACCACTTTGACATGTTATTCATGTACAGTAGTATAAAAACATAATTCTTAACTGATTTCCTGCTTTTTCAAAGGTCCAAAATATGTTAGAACCAAATGTGACAATAAATTTGTTTTAAATTATTTTCCACAGACTGCTGTAAAATTTGTCATTAAGTGACTAATTAGAAACCATTTTTTCTCAGAAATACTCTGTAAAGGACTTACCAGAAATATTCGTTCAAGTTGATCCTGAATGTCTTTCATTCCTGGAAAAGCAGCAACTCCTTGGATCATTTCAACAAAGATGCAACCTACTCCCCTAAAGAGAGAAGAAAGAATAATTACAAAACTTCAATACATTCTGCTTAGGAAAACTAAATCTGGAATTAGAATATCCTCTCCTACAGAAGAGAAGCAGCGGGTAAACAGTTTTCTTTTTCCTTCTAACTTTTTAGATTCAGGGGTACACGTGCAGGTTTGTTACATGGGTATACTGTGTGACTCTGAGGTCTGAGGTATGAATGATCCCATCACCCAGGTACTGAGCATACATAGTACCCAATAGTTTGTCAACCCTTGTCTCCCTCCCTTCCTCCTCCTTCTAGTAGTCTCTAGTTTCTATTGTTGTCATTTTTATGCTATGAGTACCTGATGCTTAGCTCCCACTTATGAATGACAACATGCAGTATTTGGTTTCCTGTTCCTGTGTTAATTCACTTAGCATAATGGCCTCTAGCTGCATCCATGTTGCTGCAAACAACACTATTTCATTCTTTTTCATGGCTGCATGGTATTCCATGGTATGTATGTATCACATTTTCTTTCTCCAGTCCATTGTTGGTGGGCACCTAGGTTGAGTCCATGTCATTGCTATTGTGAATAGTGCTGTGGTGAATACGTGAGTGCATGTATCTTATTTTTTAGAATGATTTGTTTTCTTTCAGATATATACCTAGTTATGAGATTGCTGGGTTGTATGATAGTTCTGTTTTAGGTTCTTTGAGAAATCTCCAAATTGCTTTCCATGGTGGCTGAATTAATTTATTATACATTTTCACCAACAGTGTATGAGCATTCCCTTTTCTCTGTAGCCTTGCCAGCATCTGTTGTTTTTTGACTTTTTAATAATAACCATTCTGACTGGTGTGAGATAGTATCTCACTGTGGTTTTGATTTGCATTTCTCTGATGATTAGTGATGTGGAGCATTTTTTAGTATGTTTGTTGGCTGCTTGTATATCTTCTTTTGAGAATGCCTGTTCATGTCTTTTGCCCATTTTTAATGGAGTTATTTGATAAACAGTATTTTTAATGAGCACCATGAGCTATCTAGGTGAATTACACCTAGATCCCATAACCTACCCACTCCTCCTGCCCCCATCTACTGCCCTGAAATAACTCTAAATAGATGCAACTATACTGGGCTCAGAAAAGGGTGGAAACCAATAAAATAGTGCATTCTAGTGCTATTACTTACAGAATACAGTTAAGTCCTTAGCTTGATATATGAGTCCTCACAGTCATGTTCAAACATCCTTTTCCAACTATATTTCACAAACTCATAAAGTATTGTAGCCTCTAGACATTCAGTGGTTCTCAATCCTCTTTGCACTAGAATCACCTGGAGAAGGTTAAGAAACTGCATATCTCTGACCACAAACCCCAGAGATCCTGTTTCAATTTATCTAGGTTGGAGCCCAGGCATCCACATGGGCTGCTCAGATGATTCAGGGCAGCTACAGTGAGAATCGCTGAGCCAGACTGATGTACCTGAGTGCCAAGCATAAACCTATACCATTTTACTCAAATTGCTTCACTACCTAGAGTACCCTCCTTCTTTGCCTATTTGCTCTTGATAGCGAATTCCAACTCAACCACTATAATCCTGTTTAAATGCATCTCCTCTGTGATACCTTTCATGGATCTTTCAGCAGACAGAATTGCTCCCCTTATGAGCTTATGGATTAAGCCCTTACTCAATATATCAGCCATCTACTATGCTTGACATTCTTTCGCAGCTTGACCTGCCAATCTCACAGTTCCCACCTAGCAAGTTAGTCCAGTAAATCATAAGGCCTTGCCTCCCAGACTGCTGCATCTTGCACCTAGCCCAACAGGAATAACCAATCCATAGTATGGACAGGGAGCCACTTAGATACTTCTGCTCCTCTGGAGAATAGGGCAGTATGGTAAGAAACTAGCATATGTAGATGGCTAAGTCACATTAGTGTCAGGGAAGTAGCATGAATGGCTACACATTCCTGCAGATGAATTCCCCTGAACTGACTAGGTTCTTGACTTCTGCAGGCTTAGATGTTCAGATGATCCAGTTTTGTTTTGTTTTGTTTTTTAGAACTCTCTACCTCCTGGAAATTCTCCAGATTTTTACATTGGCTGTATTTGAATGGGTTTATGTTTCCTGCAAGTATTCTAATAAAACCATGAACATATTGGGACACTTCTTCCACTGCTGCACCCCCATACTCAATTTAGGGCAAGCAAACCCTTGAGTCTTTATTTCAGAAACCTAGGGGTTAAGACCAAGTGACCTACTTCTCTAAAGCTACTCCAGTTGTTATCACAGTTGTATATAAACAGTGTTTTGAATTAAAGAAGTGATGTATTTGCAGAAATTGCTTCCCTATTGTACCACATGATTCTTATTCAAAGTAAACACCAATAATATACAGTGTTAAAATGACTCAAAACAAACAAATGCCATTTTATATCATAGGATGTAATTTTATTTAAGTAGTAAATAATTCCAAACCAGTGTTCTAGGTAGATGGGTTTTTACACAACATGTTTTCATTTTAGATTTGAAAGACAACATAGGTATCAAGAGAATTATTTTATTAGGATATTAAAACACATTGATGTGCTTATAAATATTAGGGCTTCAGATGTCTGGTTAAGTCTACTTAAATTTTCAGTATGGTGGCTTTCCAAATTTTTCTGTCAGGAATTCTTTTCTAAGACTATTTTCTTCTTATTTAAGTTTACACAATAAAATACCTTGGATCTTAAATAGCTACCTGCACCTTCCTTTTTTACACTCAGCGTATCCTCTCTGCTCTTTACTTTTCGGTCTTCATTTTTTCCCACCATAAGCTGCAGCTCAGAGTGTGAAGAGCCTTAGCAGAAGCCATAGCCACCCCCATTATGTACACAGCTAGGCTGGCTAGGAAAGTAACTATTACATTGCCAGAACTACTTATAGAATTTATTTTCGCACTACTTGTGTTTAGTCTATATCATCTCCATAATATGTTACTTAGAACGATTAAAAGACAAATCTATGCTGCAATTCTATTCAGCTGGAATGGAATGATGTAGCATTTTTATAGGCTCTTATCTGCTTAGCTGGCTAAGACTTGGATTTTCGTTTCTAGTGGATGTTTCCTATGACATCATCTTTTTCAAAGATGCTTGAGGATGTACTAAAGAAGCTGAGGGAATTACACTTAAAGGACTCACAAAAAGAGATAAAATGTAAAAGAAAATAAAAAGTACATGTATAAAACATATCAACATATGAATATAACAGAATTCCTTATTACTGGACTGCCTTATTGCCATACAGCAATAAGAGTTCTTCAATTTAATATGAAAGAACTAGTGTCTGCTTTCCCCACACCTCTTTCTACCCTCCATTAGCCCCATGCTCCCTCTCTCAATGGATTAAATTGACTGCACTGAATGGTTTACTGAGAAAAAAAAATTCATCCACTTAAGCACTATAATTTATGATACATAATCTTATATCAGGAAATGTCTCCTTTGTTCCTTCTTTTGAGAATTTGAATAATTATGTAATTATCACCTACTTAGTCTAAATTTTTCAAGAATAAGAACTGGTCACAAAAGCTTACAATCAAAGGTGTCACAGGATGCAGTATGCTCAAACTCTTATTTTAGGATTAGTTCCCCAGTAAGGTAATATATAAACACCCACCGAGGCTCACAGATTCTTCAATTTTTTTGAACTAAACATTTCCCAATTTAATTTATGTCTCAGGTATATGAATGATTTTTTTCATCACAATTCAAAACAAAATTTTAAGCAGAATTGACAATTTGTTGTCAGTACAACCAGAGACAGACAATCTTTTAGTATTGAAACTTGCATAATCTGGGAGTTTTTGTTATTAAAAAGATTATAAAATTATAACTAAAAATTGGCCATAAAAGTGCATTTAGAATGAGCAAATCAGTCAAAAGCAATCACAAAATTTTAAAAGGTAACAAATGCAATAAAGAATCTGACATTTAGGAAAACAATGTAAAATTAACTATCTGACATTTATCTTTACCTGATAAATCTCTAATACATTTCTTTCTATAATTTTGGCTATATAATCTTAATTAATTCTTCTTATGACAATTCTGTAGTAACATTTTTTGTAACGAGAATGTAGAGATAACTTAGACTTTCCTCTAGCATGATGGTGAACATTGGTTTGGGGGTATGTCTAATAGTTCAGAATTTTTTTTTTCTCAGCTTCACTTCTCATTGTTGGTGAGGTCAGTAAACTTTTAGGACTGTTGTTAATTTTGGGAAAACCTCCATAAAGATTCTGTTTAGCAGATCTGTATGGTATAAACACAGTAATTCGAACGTTTTTCAGTTTACACAGTTCCTTCAGCATGAGAGGACATGCTTAGCTCAGAGTGTAGGGTTAGCAAGGATGCTTAATGCCTGAAAGGGCTAGACAAGTGCAAGCTGGTTGGATTACGGAGTGATGGCACTGGGAATGGAAATATTCCAGGTTGAGAAAAAAGGGTCTAATAAACTGAAGAAACTTTAGAGAGCTAACTGCTGTTGTTATGGCTCTATGTGGACAAGAGAAGAAAAATCTAAAAAGAGAGCAGAAGTCCATATTCCATTCTAAGAATGGCTTCTACATTTTTAAATGCTTGAAAAATATCAAAAGAAGAATATTTGGTGACATATGAACATTACCTGAAATTCTAATTTCAGTATCTATAAATAAGCTTTAATGAAAAACAACCACACTCATTCATTTAGGTACCATGTATGGCTGCTTTCTCATCGAAATGACAAAGGTAAGTAGTTGCTACAGAAACCACATGTCCTGCAAAACCTAAATTTTTACTATCAGGCCCTTTACAAAGTTTGTGAAATCTTGACCTATGTTATGCTCCACTTGCAAAAAAACACAGTAATAGAAGAAGTCATCCTAATCAGTTATGGAAAAACAAATAAAGAAAGTATAATATGTCATGATTATTTGTAAGTAATTAGTAGAAATAATCTCTTAATTATGATCTGTTTTTTCACTACTCTCTTTAGCAGTTTTCCTGTAATAAAATATGCCTTAGAAGTTTCCTGCATTTTGTCAAAAATTAGTAGATATTTTAAACTTGAAGATAGATATTTTAATCTCTAAAGTGTTTTGAACTGAGAAATAAATTGGGAGAAAATATGTGTAGTGATGTTTTTAAATAAGGTGCCATCTAACTTTTTCCCAAAATAGAGAATTTGGTGAGCTGATATGTATCATGAGAGGGAGAAGAAGGATAGTTTATTTTACTAACTTTAAAAAAGTTTCTATTTTATATTTAGAAGATAGGGAAGCATTATATCATGCTTGGAAGTACTACCTTTTATTTTATAAACATTAGAAAATTTTACCTGTTAACTTTAATTTTATAAACATAAGGGGTTTCCAAAATTATGCTGGTTCTATCCTGATTTCAGAGGATTTTCTTTCCACCTGTTTTCTTTCTACTCATACCCTACATGCGTGCCCCTATATTGACAAAAGGAGAGGAATCCAGTTTTTGAAATTATCCCTTGAACTTTTTTCTTCCTTAAAATCAACAGTAGAGGCTGCAGGCAGTGAAGCCTCCACATGCTGTGCGACTGACTTCTATCTCCAAATTTATATCACGTCTGTATCCACATTAGATTTTCTCTGCTCCAGCCATGCTGTTCCACTGTCCTCTCATAAAACTTGCCACACTCCTTCCCATCCCAGGATCTCTGCACGGATTGTTGTTCCCTTTGCCTTCTCTGTACCTGGTTAATTGCTTTTTGCTGTTCAGGGGTTAGTGCAAATAGCTCCACTTAGAAATGTCTTTCCCAGCGACCACCTGTAAGGCAGTTCCTCCTTACAGCCCCAGCCCCAGTGTCTCACCCTGCTTTTCCTAGTTTGTCCCCTTCAAAACACTTAAAAATGTTCAATTGCATTTGGCTTTTGGGCGTGTGTCTCCTCTAGATGGAACATCTACAAGATCAGGGACAAGGTTGTGGACATCACCTTATTCCCAGGACATAGCAGAGTGTCAGGCACATAATAAGGGCTCAAAAATATTTGCTGAATGAATCAAAAGCAATGCAACCCTCGTTCCCCTGGCTATTCTGTGTGAGCTGAGCTTAGTGACTTGTTTCCAAAGAGTATAGTAAGGAAGTAGGAGTGGAGAGTGGGTGTGGACGGCAAATTTACAATGGAGAAAACTGGCAAACACTATCTCAGCCATGTGACAAAGGTTAACATCACAAGTGGTATGTCACGATTTCCCATAAGTCTGATGTTTATGGGCTTTTTAAAAGAATAAACATAGAAATTGATCTCCTGGTCTTAAAGCTTGAAACATATTTGTCTTATCTGAGTTTGTTTCTCAGGAAACCCACACTCAGAACTCCAACAGTATTACAGAACTGAAACTTCTCTTCCTTATTTCTGCCTAATTTCTGTTTCCCCGCATGTAGCTACATTCCTTCTCCACTATATAAACCCCCAATTTTAGTCAGCTGGGGAGATGGATTTGAGACTTTTCTCTTGTCTCTTCAGCTGCAGCACCCAAACAAAGGCTTCTTCCCTGGCAAAACTCATTGTCTCAGTCAGTGGCTTTCTGTGCAGCAGGCAAATGGGACCTAGGCTGAACCCCTGGTGTTTTGATAACAGTGCCAAGAACACTCACAGGACAATGACAAGCTCTTCAATCAGTGCTGCTGGGAAAATTGGATATTCTTATCCAGAAGAACAAAACTAGACTTCCACGCCTCACAGTATACAAAATCACCTCAAAATGATTAAAGACTTAAACATAAGGCCCAAAACTATAAAACTACTAGAAGAAAACATAGGGGAAACACTTCAGGACATTGATCTGGGAAAAGATTTTATGAATAAGACATCAAGAGGGGCGGAGCAAGATGGCCGAATAGGAACAGCTCCAGTCTCCAACTCCCAGCGCGAGCGACACAGAAGACCGGTGATTTCTGCATTTTCAACTGAGGTACTGGGTTCATCTCACTGGGGAGTGCCGGACGATCGGTGCTGGTCAGCTGCTGCAGCCCGACCAGCGAGAGCTGAAGCAGGGCGAGGCATCGCCTCACCTGGGAAGCGCAAGGGGGAAGGGAATCCCTTTTCCTAGCCAGGGGAACTGAGACACACAACACCTGGAAAATCGGGTAACTCCCACCCCAATATTGCGCTTTAAGCAAACAGGCACACCAGGAGATCATATCCCACACCTGGCCGGGAGGGTCCCACGCCCACGGAGCCTCCCTCATTGCTAGCACAGCAGTCTGTGATCTACCGGCAAGGCAGCAGCGAGGCTGGGGGAGGGACGCCCGCCATTGCTGAGGCTTAAGTTGGTAAACAAAGCTGCTGGGAAGCTCCAACTGGGTGGAGCTCACAGCAGCTCAAGGAAACCTGCCTGTCTCGGTAGACTCCACCTCTGGGGACAGGGCACAGCTACACAACAACAACAACAACAACAACAAAAAAGCAGCAGAAACCTCTGCAGACGCAAACGACTCTGTCTGACAGCTTTGAAGAGAGCAGTGGATCTCCCAACACGGAGGTTGAGATCTGAGAAGGGACAGACTGCCTGCTCAAGTGGGTCCCTGACCCCTGAGTAGCCTAACTGGGAGACATCCCCCACTAGGGGCAGTCTGACACCCCACACCTCACAGGGCGGAGTACACCCCTGAGAGGAAGCTTCCAAAGCAAGAATCAGACAGGTACACTCGCTGTTCAGAAATATTCTATCTTCTGCAGCCTCTGCTGCTGATACCCAGGCAAACAGGGTCTGGAGTGGACCTCAAGCAATCTCCAACAGACCTACAGCTGAGGGTCCTGACTGTTAGAAGGAAAACTATCAAACAGGAAGGACACCTACACCAAAACCCCATCAGTACATCACCATCATCAAAGACCAGAGGCAGATAAAACCACAAAGATGGGGAAAAAGCTGGGCAGAAAAGCTGGAAATTCAAAAAATAAGAGCACATCTCCCCCGGCAAAGGAGCGCAGCTCATCGCCAGCAACGGATCAAAGCTGGACGGAGAATGACTTTGACGAGATGAGAGAAGAAGGCTTCAGTCCATCAAATTTCTCAGAGCTAAAGGAGGAATTACGTACCCAGCGCAAAGAAACTAAAAATCTTGAAAAAAAAGTGGAAGAATTGACGGCTAGAGTAATTAATGCAGAGAAGGTCATAAACGAAATGAAAGAGATGAAAACCATGACACGAGAAATACGTGACAAATGCACAAGCTTCAGTAACCGACTCGATCAACTGGAAGAAAGAGTATCAGCGATTGAGGATCAAATGAATGAAATGAAGCGAGAAGAGAAACCAAAAGAAAAAAGAAGAAAAAGAAATGAACAAAGCCTGCAAGAAGTATGGGATTATGTAAAAAGACCAAATCTACGTCTGATTGGGGTGCCTGAAAGTGAGGGGGAAAATGGAACCAAGTTGGAAAACACTCTTCAGGATATCATCCAGGAGAACTTCCCCAACCTAGTAGGGCAGGCCAACATTCAAATCCAGGAAATACAGAGAACGCCACAAAGATACTCCTCGAGAAGAGCAACTCCAAGACACATAATTGCCAGATTCACCAAAGTTGAAATGAAGGAAAAAATCTTAAGGGCAGCCAGAGAGAAAGGTCGGGTTACCCACAAGGGGAAGCCCATCAGACTCACAGCAGATCTCTCGGCAGAAACTCTACAAGCCAGAAGAGAGTGGGGGCCAATATTCAACATTCTTAAAGAAAAGAATTTTAAACCCAGAATTTCATATCCAGCCAAACTAAGTTTCATAAGTGAAGGAGAAATAAAATCCTTTACAGATAAGCAAATGCTTAGAGATTTTGTCACCACTAGGCCTGCCTTACAAGAGACCCTGAAGGAAGCACTCAACATGGAAAGGAACAACCGGTACCAGCCATTGCAAAAACATGCCAAAATGTAAAGACCATCGAGGCTAGGAAGAAACTGCATCAACTAACGAGCAAAATAACCAGTTAATATCATAATGGCAGGATCAAGTTCACACATAACAATCTTAACCTTAAATGTAAATGGACTAAATGCTCCAATGAAAAGACACAGACTGGCAAACTGGATAAAGAGTCAAGACCCATCAGTCTGCTGTATTCAGGAGACCCATCTCACACGCAGAGACATACATAGGCTCAAAATAAAGGGATGGAGGAAGATTTACCAAGCAAATGGAGAACAAAAAAAAGCGGGGGTTGCAATACTAGTCTCTGATAAAACAGACTTTAAACCATCAAAGATCAAAAGAGACAAAGAAGGCCATTACATAATGGTAAAGGGATCAATTCAACAGGAAGAGCTAACTATCCTAAATATATATGCACCCAATACAGGAGCACCCAGATTCATAAAGCAAGTCCTTCGAGACTTACAAAGAGACTTAGACTCCCATACAATAATAATGGGAGACTTCAACACTCCACTGTCAACATTAGACAGATCAACAAGACAGAAAGTTAACAAGGATATCCAGGAATTGAACTCAGCTCTGCAGCAAGCAGACCTAATAGACATCTATAGAACTCTCCACCCCAAATCAACTGAATATACATTCTTCTCAGCACCACATCATACTTACTCCAAAATTGACCATATAATTGGAAGTAAAGCACTCCTCAGCAAATGTACAAGAACAGAAATTATAACAAACTGTCTCTCAGACCACAGTGCAATCAAACTAGAACTCAGGACTAAGAAACTCAATCAAAACCGCTCAACTACATGGAAACTGAACAATCTGCTCCTGAATGACTACTGGGTACATAACGAAATGAAGGCAGAAATAAAGATGTTCTTTGAAACCAATGAGAACAAAGATACAACATACCAGAATCTCTGGGACACATTTAAAGCAGTGTGTAGAGGGAAATTTATAGCACTAAATGCCCACAAGAGAAAGCAGGAAAGATCAAAAATTGACACTCTAACATCGCAATTAAAAGAACTAGAGAAGCAAGAGCAAACACATTCGAAAGCTAGCAGAAGGCAAGAAATAAGTAAGATCAGAGCAGAACTGAAGGAGATAGAGACACAAAAAACCCTCCAAAAAATCAATGAATCCAGGAGTTGGTTTTTTGAAAAGATCAACAAAATTGACAGACCACTAGCAAGACTAATAAAGAAGAAAAGAGAGAAGAATCAAATCGACGCAATTAAAAATGATAAAGGGGATATCACCACCGACCCCACAGAAATACAAACTACCATCAGAGAATACTATAAACACCTCTACGCAAATAAACTGGAAAACCTAGAAGAAATGGATAATTTCCTGGACACTTACACTCTTCCAAGACTAAACCAGGAAGAAGTTGAATCCCTGAATAGACCAATAGTAGGCTCTGAAATTGAGGCAATAATTAATAGCCTACCAACCAAAAAAAGTCCAGGACCAGATGGATTCACAGCTGAATTCTACCAGAGGTATAAGGAGGAGTTGGTACCATTCCTTCTGAAACTATTCCAATCAATAGAAAAAGAGGGAATCCTCCCTAACTCATTTTATGAGGCCAACATGATCCTGATACCAAAGCCTGGCAGAGACACAACAAAAAAAGAGAATTTTAGACCAATATCCCTGATGAACATCGATGCAAAAATCCTCAATAAAATACTGGCAAACCGGATTCAACAACACATCAAAAAGCTTATCCACCATGATCAAGTGGGCTTCATCCCTGGGATGCAAGGCTGGTTCAACATTCGCAAATCAATAAACATAATCCAGCATATAAACAGAACCAAAGACAAGAACCACATGATTAT